>NW_025782103.1:0-37019 GCF_021130785.1 Homalodisca vitripennis
CAAATATTCCTGTTTGTGTCTGTGTGGAATAAGTGATTCCATCACTAGATGTACTGAGATCACAAGCGAATTTACAACTCCATTTTAGGTTTTTTAACTACTTTGGTTAATTTATAAACGAGCATGACAATAACATGTGAGCTGTGTGATGTGCACTTATCCTTAAGTGAGGAATTCTTAAGCCTCGGAGCTGATATCAACACTTGGCTTATAATAAACTTCTACTATAATAGCATGTTAATTAATTTTTTTTATATGTGTGTTATATACAGTTAGATGTATATTAAGGAAGTAAAATATATCTCTATTTTTCTTTTTTTAACTTTCTCTCTCTTTTAAGAAAAATTCTAAATGAGCCTTAAAGCGTAAACCAATTTCTACAAACTGTTGTTTTTTAAATAGAAATCTTTCCACGTTAGCAGAATTTAGTTGAATCAAGGTTTGTGTTAAATTTTTAAGAAAATCTTTTGAAAGTAGAATAGTCTTAAATACTTAGATATATATATATATATTATATATATATATATATATATTCAGCTTTACAAAAAAGTCACAGCTTTTTGTAGAATATAATCGGCAGGTTTCGCCATCACCACAGCACGCTTTAAATTAAAGTGCTATCGTAGTGGATCATTAATTGTTATAAGGAAATCTGTTAAATCTTTAATACTATTTTTACAAAATAATAACAGATAGTTCTCTGAATAACTGTATCCTAGGAACATTCTAAAGGGGTCTATAATGAAAAAAGCAATCATATCATCCTCTATTTATTTCAAAGTTACACATAATTGCATTGCAAACTGTATACAACGTGAATGTTTTAAAATATACTGCCCACAGCTTTTGTATGTTTAACAATTATATACAATAACTACATTTATTTCTTGTTAACTCGAAATTATATTTATTCTATATACACATAAGTCATAGTTGTGTTTTGTGGTTATTTAAATTTTCGGTAAGTGATTTATTTACAATAATAAGAGTGGAATTCCAACTAATGATTACTAAATAATTGTGTGGTAAAACAGGCTTTGAGGCTTCTCAGTTTGTGTCCGATATTAGAAGTAGAAAGCTATACAAAAATAAACAAAAGTGTTATTCTGTATTCAGGTGAAATACCTATCATGCTGGTAGTATGAGAAACGATTGAGATACTATGCAACTGTATTGCAAAGAGCTATAGTTTGTGTAAATATGGGCTCTTGATGGTCCAGTGTCATTTGTTTGTGCAAACAGAGAGATATACAAAAGTAACAAAAAGTGCTATTCTGGACTCAGGTGAAGTGGCTATCATACTGGTGATAAGAGAATACGATTGATGGGTACTATGCAACTGTATTGCACAGTTGTATAGTATATGTAGATATGGGCTCTTGATA
Source organism: Homalodisca vitripennis (assembly GCF_021130785.1). Taxonomy (NCBI): domain Eukaryota; kingdom Metazoa; phylum Arthropoda; class Insecta; order Hemiptera; family Cicadellidae; genus Homalodisca; species Homalodisca vitripennis. The sequence goes on from NW_025782103.1 coordinate 1,386, forward strand.
GTCCAGTGACATTTGATTGTGCAAACAGAGAGATATACAAAAGTAACAAAAAGTGCTATTCTGGACTCAGGTGAAGTGGCTATCATACTGGTGATAAGAGAAACGATTGAGGTACTTTGCAACTGTATTGCACAGTTGTATAGTATATGTAGATATGGGCTCTTGATGGTCCAGTGACATTTGTTTGTGCAAACAAAAAGATGTACAAAAGTAATAAAAAGTGCAATTCTGGACTCAGGTGAAGTGGCTATCATACTGGTGATAAGAGAAACGATTGAGGTACTATGCAACTGTATTGCACAGTTGTACAGTATATGTAGATACGGGCTCTTGATGGTACAGTGACATTTGTTTGTGCAAACAGAAAGATATACAAAAGTAAACAAAAGTGTTATTATGTTCTTAGATGAAATAGCTATCATACTGGTAGTAAGAAAAACGATGGAGGTACTATGCAACTGTATTGCACAGTTGTACAGTATATGTAGATACGGGCTCTTGATGGTACAGTGACATTTGTTTGTGCAAACAGAAAGATATACAAAAGTAAACAAAAGTGTTATTATGTTCTTAGATGAAATAGCTATCATACTGGTAGTAAGAAAAAACGATTGACGGTACTATGCAACTGTATTGCACAGTTTTACAGTATATGTAGATATGGGCTCTTGATGGTCCAGTGACATTTGTTTGTGCAAACAGAAAGGATATACAAAAGTAAACAAAAGTGTTATTGTGTTCATAGATGAAATAGCTATCATACTGGTAGTAAGAAAAACGATGGGAGGTACTATGCAACTGTATTGCACAGTTGTACAGTATATGTAGATACGGGCTCTTGATGGTACAGTGACATTTGTTTGTGCAAACAGAAAGATATACCAAAGTAAACAAAAGTGTTATTATGTTCTTAGATGAAATAGCTATCATACTGGTAGTAAGAAAAACGATTGAGGTACTATGCAACTGTATTGCACAGTTTTACAGTATATGTAGATATGGGCTCTTGATGGTCCAGTGACATTTGTTTGTGCAAACAGAAAGGATATACAAAAGTAAACAAAAGTGTTATTGTGTTCATAGATGAAATAGCTATCATACTGGTAGTAAGAAAAACGATGGAGGTACTATGCAACTGTATTGCACAGTTGTACAGTATATGTAGATACGGGCTCTTGATGGTACAGTGACATTTTGTTTGTGCAAACAGAAAGATATACAAAAGTAAACAAAAGTGTTATTATGTTCTTAGATGAAATAGCTATCATACTGGTAGTAAGAAAAACGATGGAGGTACTATGCAACTGTATTGCACAGTTGTACAGTATATGTAGATACGGGCTCTTGATGGTACAGTGACATTTGTTTGTGCAAACAGAAAGGATATACAAAAGTAAACAAAAGTGTTATTATGTTCTTAGATGAAATAGCTATCATACTGGTAGTAAGAAAAACGATTGAGGTACTATGCAACTGTATTGCACAGTTGTACAGTATATGTAGATATGGGCTCTTGATGGTCCAGTGACATTTGTTTGTGCAAACAGAAAGGGATATACAAAAGTAAACAAAAGTGTTATTATGTTCTTAGATGAAATAGCTATCATACTGGTAGTAAGGAAAACGATTGAGGTACTATGCAACTGTATTGCACAGTTGTACAGTATATGTAGATATGGGCTCTTGATGGTCCAGTGAAATTTGTTTGTGCAAACAGAAAGGATATACAAAAGTAAAACAAAAGTGTTATTATGTTCATAGATGAAATAGCTATCATACTGGTAGTAAGAAAAACGATTGAGGTACTATGCAACTGTATTGCACAGTTGTACAGTATATGTAGATATGGGCTCTTGATGGTCCAGTGACATTTGTTTGTGCAAACAGAAAGGATATACAAAAGTAAACAAAAGTGTTTATTATGTTCTTAGATGAAATAGCTATCATACTGGTAGTAAGGAAAACGATTGAGGGTACTATGCAACTGTATTGCACAGTTGTACAGTATATGTAGATATGGGCTCTTGATGGTCCAGTGAAATTTGTTTGTGCAAACAGAAAGGATATACAAAAGTAAACAAAAGTGTTATTATGTTCATAGATGAAATAGCTATCATACTGGTAGTAAGAAAAACGATTGAGGTACTATGCAACTGTATTGCACAGTTGTACAGTATATGTAGATATGGGCTCTTTGATGGTCCAGTGTTATTTGTTTTGTGCATGTTGACACAACTATTTCGTCTACTCACTATGTAGAGAGTACTGTATATATGTTACAACATTTACTTATCATAAGGCACGTTACAATCATATACTCGTACGTTATTACACACAACTAGGTTGCTATAATAATTGTTTCCCTATGGCGACACGAGTGCGGAGAGCATTGCACTCGAACCAAAATTAAAATAAAGCAAATATACTTAAAATATTGAAATTATATACATTTCATGCGATTCATCTTGTATTACTTTAAAAACAATAATTAATAATTATCGCGGAAGTAGCAAAAATCATATTTGTAATTGAAGTTATTCAATACAAGGTCTCTAAGTAATCAAGCGTAATCATACGCCTAATTATCTAAATCATTAATATGTCAATTGAATAAGAAAAGAATAGTTACTAAAAAGAAAATTCATGAATATTTTACAATGTGTTGTCGATTTATACAATAAAACAAATTTACATAAAACACTTGTCGACTATCAATAAATGAAGACTAACTTTATTTTTTTTTAATTATGAATTTTTGTAAATGTGCATTTTTATGAATGCTTTGTCTTCCATACAATTAAGAGACAAAGACGATTAGTGTTATAATCAACATATTACTCAAAGCACTGATTTTTAATTCTGCTGATACTTAATATTATTTAAAACATTATTTTAGTTATTAAAATAATTACGAATTGCATTAAATTATATTGTTTTGGATTTATACGCAAATATATTATATGTTGTTGTAATAGTTTAGCTCAACTATTTAATTATCCAATACAAGAATTATAAATTTTTTAAATGTAAAAGAGACTGTTGCAGTTTTCCTGCCTTAAGTTTGAGTAAAGTACTAAGTGGTTACTGACTATTTTAACTAGTATAATATTAAGTTTAATTTAAAATAAAACTTTCTCAATCAAAAAGTGTTGTATTTGTAAAACTTTCAAAAATACTATTTTTTGTACAGAATGAATAGTCAAAAGAAGTTATTTTAGTAACAAGTTACGTTAAGATTTATGAAAACATTTTTGAAATATATAATAGCCTTTGGTCAGTCTTGTAATTTTATCACCACCAATTTGATAAAGATTCTAAGTTACCAGATGCATTAAAACTTTAGTATAAGCCTTAAAACTATCAACTGTTATTGTATTTTCAAGTATAGATTAATTATTTACAAATATAATAATATACCTTTAGCAAAACAATAATGTAAAATCAATATATTAAGACAAAACACATTAAAATTGCTATTTGAGTAACATATGTTGGTCTTGAAAGGAATATGTTACAAGCATGTCATATACAGTATTTGTAAGTGTATTGTCAACGGCGTTCTATGTACTTTAATTTATTTGTATCCGGGTATCCTACTGCGTAATAATTTGTATATTTACACCTGCATAACTCTGCAGAGAAAGCTTGTGTTGTAAGTACGACAAGATATGTACATCAGAGATCGTCTAGGTAGCGGCTGGAAGTATGGTCGCTGCTGGAACTGTCTGGAGAAGAGAGCTGGAGTCGTGGCGGCAGGTTACCTCTGCCACTCAGCTGACATCACAGCTCTATCGCTTCAGGACCTTTCCATGTCACGCCTGCCTTGACCATGTTTGTAGAACTTCACCACTCCGTATACTGCCAGAGCCTGAAAGTACGACAAGATATGTACATCAGAGATCGTCTAGGTAGCGGCTGGAAGTATGGTCGCTGCTGGAAATGTTTGGAGAAGAGAGCTGGAGTCGCGGTGGCAGGTTACCTCTTCCACTCAGCTAACACCACGGCTCATTTAAAATTTTTTAGTTGCTACCAAAATCCCGCATTTTTTGGGGACATAATAAATTTTCAAAATCATCATATGAAACTCTCTTTCCACATTGCACCACTGCCCAAAGGATACACCTTTATACAAACTTTAAAAAAGGATAGAGGGAGGGTCATGAATGTTTATTCACACTGCATATGTTATACAGGCCATGTGGGTCTAACTTTGACTGCTAAAATACAAAATATGTTTTTCCATTTTTCATTCCAATATGTAATTAGGCTATTTATAACACGTTTTTACACAAGAGGTGATTAATTTTTAATATTAGTTGTGTTCCTTGGCATGTAGAATCGCATTAAAAACTACAATACTTCTTCCTTTATTATTTTACTCAAAAGTTTTTGTCATTAAGACGAACAATCCTTAAGAAATATAAATGTTTTCGTGATATTTTGGTTTGATAAAACATTTATGGTGATCCAGCTAGTCCTCAGCTTTACAGTTCAATTATTTCACTTGCATACTAATAATACTAGCTTCAAGCTAAGATATTTTATTCTAGATATTAATAACAGTAAATATCTTCAATACTTAAAATACTAAACCCATTTATATAATATCATATACTTTTCAGAAACAAACAATCATTGTTATTGTTACAAATTTTACTGAGATAAATTTACATGCTATTTATATCATTTTCAATGAAATTATTTGTTTTCTACAACAGTGCAATTTTAGGTCTATAACAAAATTTTAGTAAAACAAAAACTAAAAAGAGGAGAGATATTGTCTATGAGTAATTATGCTCTACGTACACAGGCATGAGACAACAATGCTGGCCATGCGATGAGGTTTGTGATAGGTTTCTGTCCACACAACAACAGGTGTCAATGCTACTGTACAATACTCGTATCTAAACAACATTCACGATAAGCCTCCCTGTGTCACAACTGCTAGTGAGTGGACATTGCACATGACGTTGACCAACAAGGTGTGTCATATACAACAATAACCCCTACTCTCGAATATAACTTACATCCACTATAAACCTCTGTGTCACAACTAGTTGTCAGTGGACATTGTGCATTTCGTTGTACAACACGGTGTGTCATGTACAACAATAACCCCTACTCTCGAATATAACTTACATCCACTATAAACCTCTGTGTCACAACTGGTTGTCAGTAGACATTGTGCATTACGTTGTACAACACAGTGTGTCATGTACAACAATAACCCCTACTCTCGTATCTAACCTACATTTACGATAAACCTCTCTGTGTCACAACTGGTTGTCAGTGGACATTGTGCATTACGTTGTACAACACGGTGAGTCATGTACAACAATAACCCCTACTCTCGTATCTAACCTACATTTACGATAAACCTCTCTGTGTCACAACTGGTTGTCAGTGGACATTGTGCATTTCGTTGTACAACACGGTGTGTCATGTACAACAATAACCCCTACTCTCGAATATAACTTACATCCACTATAAACCTCTGTGTCACAACTGGTTGTCAGTGGACATTGTGCATTACGTTGTACAACACAGTGTGTCATGTACAACAATAACCCCTACTCTCGTATCTAACCTACATTTACGATAAACCTCTCTGTGTCACAACTGGTTGTCAGTGGACGTTGTGCATTACGTTGTACAACTCGGTGTGTCATGTACAACAAAATACCTCTACACTCTGTAATGTAATTGAATTACAATATTAATTATAATAATAATTATTATATACATATTATAAATTGTTACTGGCAAGTTAAAGCCACAGCCGAAGACAAACTGTATGATCGTATGATGCTGTGACGTCATATGGGGTGATCAGTTTGAATAAATGCCATTGGCTGTTCTCATCACGTCCACCAGATCATACCACCACTACCACTTCCAGTGTCCTGCCCTTGTCCTCTCTCTCCTCAGTTACCCTCCAACCTTAACCGAGCACAGTCGATGATGTAAACTAATTCAGTCTTTTATTCCGATTTCCCCGTTAACCCGTACACAACAATTGGCGACGAGGTATTAATGCGATCCCGCGAGTGCAATGCAACCTGTACGATTGTGCGTAAATAATTTCTCCGAAAAATATAGTCGGAGGAAGTGTGTCTGTAAAGTTTGGCGTCACGTGGACTCAAAATCGGTACATTTTGATGTTGGAAGACACGGTCGTAAATTGGAACATTTCGTCTTTATTTAGTGAAACAGTAACAATGGCGGGAATTATTGGCGGAATCGGTGACTTCGACAACAGTGCAGAAACTTGGAATTCGTATGTTGAACGATTTGAATTATTCGTTGACTGTAACAGTATTAGTGACGACAAAAAGGTTAGTACGGTTACTAACAGTCGTGGGGTGTGAAAACGTACAGTCTGTTACGAGATTTATGTACGCCGGAAAAACCTTCAGTGAAAAAAGTTCGATGAATTAGTGAAGTTAATTCAGGACCATTTGTACCCGAAGCCATCATTCATAGCTGAAAGGTACAAGTTCAGCAAAAAGAATCAGCAGGAAAGGAGAATCCGTCGCAGAGTACATCGCCAGCCTCAAGAAGTTGTCTGCATACTGCGAGTTTGGCGCATCCCTCAACGACTATCTCAGAGACAGACTGGTGAGCGGCATCAGGAGTGAGTCGACCAAGCAGAGGCTGTTGGGAGAGACCACCCTAACCTTCGACCAGACTGTTGAAAATCGTCCTGCTCAGTGGAAGCGGCGGAGAAGAATGCGGCGGGCATTGACAGTGAACGGCGGCAGCCGGGTCCAGCGGAATGGCCCAAGCGCATCACCACCCACATGTGAGAGTCGGCGGCAGCGGTGGCAGCGCGAGCTACACAACGCAAGGCACGAAGTCAAGGTGCAGTGTACGTGCTTGTGGGCAGTGTGGTCACTATAGGAAGCAGTGCAAATTGTTTGGTGTTGTGATGTCACAAATGTGGTAAAAGAAATCACATATCTAAGGTATGTCGATCTACTGAAATTAGTAAGTTACCAGACAATCAGCTTTCGAAAGTTAAGAAAGGTATATCTTATCAGTCTAATTTTCAAAACAAGAAAAACAAAGATTATAAGAAACATAATTTTGTAAATGATAGTTCAGAACTGTCAGATTCAAATAATTCTAAGAATTATGTTCAGAGTGATGAAAATCTTGAGAGTTATGTCGAGGACATACAGAATTTATTTAAAGTAAATGAAACTCACGGTGAAAGAATTAGAGTTGACCCAATTATAAGATTAAAGTCCTAGTGCAAGGTCGAGAGAAACCATATTTGAAGTTGATACTGGAGCTAGTGTCACAGTGTGTAGTGAGGATTTTTATGAAAATAATTTTAGTTCTTGTAAATTGTTCTTGAAATCTTGAAAACGACCTAACTTTGAGTTCGTTACACTAATGAACCTATTATACCTGTGGGCAAAGTTTAATGTTGATGTTTGCTATGAGAAAATACATAAATGCTTAGATTTGTATGTGATTAGAGGAGGTTCACATCCTTTAATGGGTTGTGATTGGCTTAAAGTACTGGGAGTTGACATTTCGTTTAAAAAAAATAACTTGTGTTGTTATAAACAGACCTATAGATAACAAGGCTAATTTCGAGACAATGACGTCCGAGCTAACTAATCAATTTCCAGAAGTGTTCACTGAGAAACTAGGTCAGTATACAGACGAACCAGTTAAACTAAATCTAAAAGAAAATGCTAGACCTAGGTATTTTAAGCCAAGACCGATACCATTCTCATTGAAAAGTAAGGTAGAAAAAGAACTACAACGCTTAGTTGACGAACAAGTGTTAATTCCAGTAAGCAGCTCGGAATGGGGAACGCCCATTTGTACCAGTATTAAAAAAGAACGGTGAAATTAGGCTATGTGGAGACTTTAAAGTTTACTCTAAATCAGTATCTAGAAGTAGACAAGTACCCTATACCTAGAATAGAAGATTTATTTGCAAATTTACAGCATGGAGAACGTTTCTCTAAAATAGATCTTAGTCAAGCCTATATGCAATTAAAGTTAGACAGTGAGTCACAAAAATTATGTACAAATTAGCACGCATAAGGGTCTTTTCTCATATTGTAGAATGCCTTATGGAAATCTCATCAGCCCCAGGCATATTTCAAAGAGTTTATTGAACAATCTTTGCATAATTTAGAAGGCATATCAGTGTTCATGGATGATATTCTTATCACCGCACCTAATAACGAAAACTCATGTAAGTAGGTTGCAAGAGGTTTGTAAACGCCTGAGTGAAAAAAGGATTTACCATAAAGAAAGATAAATGTACGTTCTTTGTAGACAAAATCGAGTATCTTGGTTTTAGTATCGATAAATATGGACTGCATACCTCTGAATCTAAAATTAAAGCTATAAATCAAGCACCTGTACCTAAATCTGTCACTCAAGTCAAAGCTTTTTAATTGGCTTGGTAAATTATTATGGAAAGTTTATCAATAATTTGTCAACAATCTTGAGTCCGTTGTACAACTTGTTAAAAAAGGACGTGCCATTTGATTTTGATGAAAAATGTCTCAAATCATTTAGCCATGTCAAGGATGTTTTGACTAAAGCACCAGTTTTGGCGCATTATGATTCAAAGTTGCCTGTAAAACTAGCAGTAGACGCAAGCTCGACAAGGCTGGGCTGCGTACTTAGTATCATAACCCCTGAAGGCGTTGAGAAACCTATTGCATACCACTCTCGTACTTTATCACTAGCAGAATGTCAATATTCACAAATAGATAAGGAAGCTTTAGCAGTAGTATATGGAGTAAGGAAATTTCATCAATATTTGTATGGCCGAAAATTCACATTGTGTACTGATCACAAACCTTTAATTAGTCATATTTGGACCGAAAAAGGGTTTACCTGTTTTCGCAGCAAGCCGATTACAAAGATACGCATTATTTTTAAGTGGATACAATTTTGATGTACAGTATTGTAAGGTCAGAAAAGCATGGTAACGCAGACGCATTATCACGCTTACCATTAAGCACTAAACACGTTGTAAATAATAACAATGAACCAAGGTGGAAAGGTACCTATTTACACTGTATCGCTGAAAGTTCAGTACCTTTAACTTTTGAAGATGTAAAAGCTTGAAACCCAAAATGATCCTATTATAAAACAAATACATAACTATGTGATGTACGGATGGCCCAATGTTTTGTCAGGAGAGAATAGGGAATTGTTACCTTATTTCCAAAGGAAGGACGAGCTAACAGTTTGAGCATGGCATTGTTATGTGGGGATATAAAATTGTTGTTCCTAACAAGTTTGCGTAGCTACGTATTAAATGAGTTACACGCGAGTCACTTGGGAATTGTAAAAATGAAGTCAGTAGCAAGATCCTATATTTGGTGGCCAAATATAGATGAAAACATTGAAAGCCTAGCGAAACAATTGCTCTTCCTGTCTTATGGAACGTTCTAGTCCTAGTAAGAGTAATCTACATGTTTTGGCACTATCCATCTATGCCATGGGAAAGATTGCATATTGATTACTTGGGTCCTTTCAAAGATAAGACCTACTTGGTAGTAATTGATGCTTACACTAAGTGGTTGGAAGTAATTTGAAGTAGGCTGTACTTCAGCTAAGCTAGCTATAGAAAAAGTTAAGAGAACTATTTTCTAGATTTGGATTACCTGTCACTATCCATAGTGATAATGGACCACCATTTACCTCAGTTGAATTTAAAAGTTTTCATGCAACTTAATGGTATAAGACATACATTTTCACCAGCTTATCATCCTCAGTCTAATGGTCAGGCTGAGAACTCAGTTAAGTATGCTAAACGTAAAATAAGATTGGCTTTTCAAGAAAATATTGATACTAAAGTAGCCTTGAATAGGATGTTATTTGATTAACAGAAACTCCGTTCATAGTACTACTAACGAGACACCTGCCAAATTAATGTTCAATAGACCACTAAGATGCAGGCTAGATTTACTCAGACCTAATGTAGCCAGAACTGTGCAATTAAAACAGGACAAACAAAAAAAGAATATTTTGGCGGTAGAAAAACGAGAATTCTATTTACTAATCAATCTGTATTAGTGAGAGATTATCGCTCTAAAGACAAATGGATAGAGGGCATTGTAATAAAACAGTTAAATAATGTGATGTATTCTGTTATGACAAAAACTGGTTTAATTTGGAGTAGACATATTGATCAGCTGATAGGACTACACAGTAGTATTGTTGACAGTGGACAGTCAAATTCCACCATCTCAGGACCGTAAAGTTGCGGAGCGTGAGACAGGCGCTCAGTGTCCGCCAACTCCAAGCCCAGTCAGAAATTAGTAACACTGACCTCACTAGATCAGCTGGTCTCTCCCCCTCCTCACCGCATCATACCTCTCCATGTCACATCACATCACTACTACCCCTCATTCTAGACCACGTCTTTCTCTACCCTCAGCTGTTCCTTCTCCTGTCACTAGAACAGCTGATCATACAAACAGATACCCAACTCGTATTAGTAACCTGTAGAGAAATAAACTTGTAAATAACTTACAGTACTTAAGGATGACATTTAATAATGATAAGTGTTATTTATATTTAAATGTGTTTATTATATATTTATTATTACACTTGTATTGTTTTAATTATCTATGACTTGTGTGAATTCAATTTATTTTGAAATTTGGAAGGGAGGAAATGTAATGTATTGAATTACAATAATAATAATAATTTATTATTATTATACATATTATAAATTGTTACTGGCAAGTTAAAGCCACAGCCAAAGACCAACTGTATGATCGTATGATGCTGTGACGTCATATGGGTGATCAGTTTGAATAAATGCCATTGGCTGTTCTCATCACGCCACCAGATGATACCAGACCACTACCACTTCCAGTGTCCTGCCCTTGTCTCTCTCTCAGTTTACCCTCCAACCTTAACCGAGCACAGTCGATGATGTAAACTTAATTCAGTCTTTTATTCCGATTCCCGTAACCCGTACACACAACACACTCGTATCTAACCTACATTCACGATAAACCTCTCTGTATCATAACTGGTTTGTCAGTGGACATTGTGCATGACGTTTAACAACTCGGTGTGTCATGTACAACAAAAAACCCTACTCTCGTATCTAACCTACATTCACGATAAACCTTTATGTGTCACAACTGGTTGTCAGTGGACATTGTGCATGACGTTTAACAACTCGGTGTGTCATGTACAACAAAAAAAACCCGTACACTCGTATCTAACCTACATTCACGATAAACCAACCTACACTCATATCTAACCTACATTCACGATAAACCTTTCTGTGTCACAACTGGTTGTCAGTGGACATTGTGCATGACGTTTAACAACTCGGTGTGTCATGTACAACAAAACACCCCTACTCTCGTATCTAACTTATATTCACTTGTACAACACAGTGGGACATTTACAACAATAACCCCTACTCTCGTATCTAACCTACATTCACGATAAACCTTTATGTGTCACAACTGGTTGTCAGTGGACATTGTGCATGACGTTTAACAACTCGGTGTGTCATGTACAACAAAACACCCCTACTCTCGTATCTAACTTATATTCACTTGTACAACACAGTGGGACATTTACAACAATAACCCCTACTCTCGTATCTAACCTACATTCACGATAAACCTTTATGTGTCACAACTGGTTGTCAGTGGACATTGTGCATGACGTTTAACAACTCGGTGTGTCATGTACAACAAAAAACCCGTACACTCGTATCTAACCTACATTCACGATAAACCTTTCTGTGTCACATCTGGTTGTCAGTGAACATTGTGCATTACGTTGTACAACTCGGTGTGTCATGTACAACAAAAAACCCCTACACTCATATCTAACCTACATTCACGATAAACCTTTCTGTGTCACAACTGGTTGTCAGTGGACATTGTGCATGACGTTTAACAACTCGGTGTGTCATGTACAACAAAACACCCCTACTCTCGTATCTAACTTATATTCACTTGTACAACACAGTGGGACATTTACAACAATAACCCCTACTCTCTTATCTAACCTACATTCACGATAAACCTCTCTGTGTCACAACTGGTTGTCAGTGGACATTGTGCATTACGTTGTACAACTTGGTGTGTCATGTACAACAAAACCCCTACTCTCGTATCTAACTTATATTCACTTGTACAACACAGTGGGACATTTACAACAATAACCCCTACTCTCGTATCTAACCTACATTCACGATAAACCTCTCTGTGTCACAACTGGTTGTCAGTGGACGTTGTGCACGACGTTGTACAACACGGTGTGTCATGTACAACAAAAAACCCCTACACTCGTATCTAACCTACATTCACGATAAACCTCTCTGTGTCACAACTGGTTGTCAGTGGACATTGTGCATGACGTTTAACAACTCGGTGTGTCATGTACAACAAAAAACCCCTACTCTCGTATCTAACTTATATTCACTTGTACAAACACAGTGGGACATTTACAACAATAACCCCTACTCTCGTATCTAACCTACATTCACGATAAACCTCTCTGTGTCACAACTGGTTATCAGTGGACGTTGTGCACGACGTTGTACAACACGGTGTGTCATGTACAACAAAAAACCCCTACACTCGTATCTAACCTACATTCACGATAAACCTTTCTGTGTCACAACTGGTTGTCAGTGGACATTGTGCATGACGTTTAACAACTCGGTGTGTCATGTACAACAAAAAAACCCCTACTCTCGTATCTAACTTATATTCACTTGTACAACACAGTGGGACATTTACAACAATAACCCCTACTTTTGTATCTAAACTACATTCACGATAAACCTTTCTGTGTCACAACTGGTTGTCAGTGGACATTGTGCATTACGTTGTACAACTTGGTGTGTCATGTACAACAAAAAACCCCTACTCTCGTATCTAACTTATATTCACTTGTACAACACAGTGGGACATTTACAACAATAACCCCTACTCTCGTATCTAACCTACATTCACGATAAACCTCTCGGTGTCACAACTGGTTGTCAATGGACATTGTGCACGACGTTGTACAACACGGTGTGTCATTAGTACAATAACCTAAACTCTCGTATCTAACCTACATTCACGATAAACCTCTCTGTGTCACAACTGGTTGTCAGTGGACATTGTGCATTACGTTGTACAACACGGTGTGTCATTAGTACAATAACCTAAACTCTCGTATCTAACCTACATTCACGATAAACCTCTCTGTGTCACAACTGGTTGTCAATGGACATTGTGCATTACGTTGTACAACACGGTGTGTCATTAGTACAATAACTACCTAAACTCTCGTATCTAACCTGCATTCACGATAAACCTCTCTGTGTCACAAGTGGTTGTCAGTGGACATTGTGCACGACGTTGTACAACACGGTGTGTCATTAGTACAATAACCTAAACTCTCGTATCTAACCTACATTCACGATAAACCTCTCTGTGTCACAACTGGTTGTCAGTGGACATTGTGCACGACGTTGTACAACACGGTGTGTCATTAGTACAATAACCTAAACTAATCGTATCTAACCTACATTCACGATAAACCTCTCTGTATCATAACTGGTTGTCAGTGGACATTGTGCACGACGTTGTACAACACGGTGTGTCATGTACAACAATAACCTAAACTCTCGTATCTAACCTACATTCACGATAAACCTCTCTGTGTTACAACTGGTTGTCAGTGGACATTGTGCACGACGTTGTTCAACACGGTGTGTCATGTACAACAATAACTCCTAATCTCGGATATATAAGTATAGGTACCCAAGTTTGAGAGTGAACAACAAACAAAGTAGCAGATCCCCAATAAACGAAGTCATATGAAGGTGTAGATTATTTATTTTTTGCGTGACACATACAAAAACTTAATCTAAAAACACTGACTTCCAATGTTTATATCAACAACAACGAAAATGGAAACATATTTTTGCTCTTTTCAACTAAAATGCTACTTTTAAATCTATAATTAGTTAATTTGTGATCCGATTACGACAAACTTTTTATATAAGACAGGTAAAATAATTGTACTATGTTTACTTTTGATTTTTAGAGTGTTAATACAACTATACGAAACAAAAGGTGTTATTAAATTACCTTCTTAATTTTGTTCTTGTAAATATTAAAACATACATACCATTACTAGTTCTTATTGTTAAAACGTAGGGGTTTAGAATATACACATGATAACCATAGTAATAAAAATACTGATTTAGGTAAAATTAATGAATGAACATTGTATGTTTTACCTACATTAAGAAGTGCTCTGGCCAGGAAGAAAGCTACTTCCGCCTTACAAAGGGCGTCGAACTCCTACAACAAAGAACAGGCAGGCGTCACAAGTAAATAATGAAGTTCACCATTCACTAAGAAAGGTTTCTTTAAGAAAGAAAAACTATTTTATGCACACATTAACCTATTAGATGTACAATCAGTATAGATTTATAATAGATATGATGATATTGCTTTTTATTGCGTTACAAATATTGTAGAAGCTCCCTGTAGCAATTGTTATGTTAAAATTAGCTCTTCCAAATAATATTATTACTACTGGAGTTGTCACATTAGTTATATTAGTTATTTATTACAGTAATTTTAAGCACATTATTTTCCAGATAAGTGCGATAGTTGTAAGATGCTCATTGCTGTCAATTATATAACACAAATACCAATCGTTCCTCTACAAAGAAAGTATTATAATGTCTATATATTGGAGGAACGAACTTTGAAATTACTTCAAACTGAAAATCATTAGGTGAAAAAACGAAGCTTGGGAGAGGGAATATTGAAAATATACTAATTGTATACATGCACGTAAGAAAACACGTTGTATGACTAGTGAAGCTATTTAAATTTTTCCTTAAGCAATACAACGAGGACATTTGCAATAGCCGATTTTGAATATAAAACGTATCTATGAAACTAAAATCAGTGGCCTTTGTAAACATTGCAACAGCCTCTTGTAACTATCAACTCTACATGCTGTCATATTTATTTAGTTTATTAATCCTAGTCATGTGAAGTAACTGAGATGTATGACCACCACTACCCGAACATTAAAGGGCCTTCTTAAACTTTTATTGTCTGTCTGTCTATCTCTATGTGGGACAATTCTTGATATAAAATTCATACAGGCTTGAAAATTTTTAAATAGGATTCTCTTGGTCATAGGAATAAACACTATTGATTTTGGGTTCAAAAGTTCAAAGAGCAGTTCAAAATTAAAGTACGTTTTATATGTTTTTATGTTGGGATCTACTGTGATAGAACTCTACATAAAACGTTAGTCCAATACACAACATTCCATGATTTTAAAGTAATTTTAAACGTATTTATTAAATATTAATTAATAAAAACGTAAATATTATTCCGTAGCATTTAGAAACTCTGTAACTGTTCACAAGTAGTACGGTATTACATTTTGTAACATACAACAATGGAAAATGTCCAAAATGCTACTAAACTTTCAGAAACTTCCATCGTCAATAACAAACTTGAAACAAAGAATTACATTTTATTTGATGGTTTCAATGATTGTGGAAAAAAGCAGTGTTTAGCCTAACTGTAAAATACACTGTAGTGGTTAAAAATGAATAACACGCTTTTAATGTGTATAGAGTGACAGGAACTTGGTAGTAACAAATTATTAATTATATCTCACACCTTGTTTGTACTATTCATTCGAGCCCCTATATCCGAGATAACTGTGTGAGGCTATTTACACTTAAAATTCTTTCGACCTCTATTATCATTAGGAAAAAAATTGGTCTACCAACATTTAATTAGTTACTGATATGAGTTCCATACCCGGTTGACGTGGTCCCTTAAAACATTAGAGTAGACAGTGGCAACGGCCTCCAGGGAGGTGAATGTAATGACTCCTACAATGAAGGGTCCCACCAGACTGCTGTTCTCCTGTAGACATAACACGATTAAAACTATGGCAGAGGTACAATACACACTTCAACAACAAAAGTGACTCAGGTCAAACTGATAAATATTAAATTTCACAGTGCTGACAGCCTCCAGGGAGGTGAATGTAATGACTCCGACAATGAAGGGTCCCACCAGACTGCTGTTCTCCTGTAGACATAACACGATTACAACTGTGGCAGAGGTACAATACACACTTCAACAACAAAAGTGACTCAGGTCAAACTGATAAATATTAAATATCACAGTGCTGACAGCCTCCAGGGAGGTGAATGTGATGACTCCGACAATGAAGGGACCCACCAGACTGCTGTTCTCCTGTAGACATAACACGATTACAACTGTGGCAGAGGTACAATACACACTTCAACAACAAAAGTGACTCAGGTCAAACTGATAAATATTAAATATCACAGTGCTGACAGCCTCCAGGGAGGTGAATGTAATGACTCCGACAATGAAGGGACCCACCAGACTGCTGTTCTCCTGTAGACATAACACGATTACAACTGTGGCAGAGGTACAATACACACTTCAACAACAAAAGTGACTCAGGTCAAACTGATAAATATTAAATATCACAGTGCTGACAGCCTCCAGGGAGGTGAATGTGATGACTCCGACAATGAATGGTCCCACCAGACCGCTGTTCTCCTGTAGACATAACAAGATTACAACTGTAGCAGAGGTACAATGCACACTTCAACAACAAAAGTGACTCAGGTCAAACTGATAAATATTAAATATCACAGTGCTGACAGCCTCCAGGGAGGTGAATGTTATGACTCCGACAATGAATGGTCCCACCAGACCGCTGTTCTCCTGTAGACATAACAAGATTACAACTGTAGCAGAGGTACAATGCACACTTCAACAACAAAAGTGACTCAGGTCAAACTGATAAATATTAAATATCACAGTGCTGACAGCCTCCAGGGAGGTGAATGTAATGACTCCGACAATGAATGGTCCCACCAGACAGCTGTTCTCCTGTAGACATAACAAGATTACAACTGTAGCAGAGGTACAATGCACACTTCAACAACAAAAGTGACTCAGGTCAAACTGATAAATATTAAATTTCACAGTGCTGACAGCCTCCAGGGAGGTGAATGTAATGACTCCGACAATGAATGGTCCCACCAGACCGCTGTTCTCCTGTAGACATAACAAGATTACAACTGTAGCAGAGGTACAATGCACACTTCAACAACAAAAGTGACTCAGGTCAAACTGATAAATATTAAATGTCACAGTGCTGACAGCCTCCAGGGAGGTGAATGTGATGACTCCGACAATGAATGGACCCACCAGACTGCTGTTCTCCTGTAGACATAACACGATTACAACTGTGACAGAGGTACAATACACACTTCAACAACAAATGTGACTCAGGTCAAACTGATAAATATTAAATGTCACAGTGCTGACAGCCTCCAGGGAGGTGAATGTGATGACTCCGACAATGAATGGACCCACCAGACTGCTGTTCTCCTGTAGACATAACACGATTACAACTGTGGCAGAGGTACAATACGCACTTCAACAATAAAAGTGACTCAGGTCAAACTGATAAATATTAAATTTGACAGTGTCGACAGCCTCCAGGGAGGTGAATGTAATGACTCCGACAATGAAGGGACCCACCAGACAGCTGTTCTCCTGTAGACATAACACGGTTAAAACTGTAATAGAGGTATAAATTTAACAACACAAGTGACTCAAGTTATACTTCTAAATACTAGAGTAGACAAGGTGGCAGTCTCCAGGGAGGTGAATGTGATGTTTCCGATAATGTATGGTCCTACCAGACTGCTGTTCTCCTGTAGACATAACACTATTAAAACTGCAATAGAGGTATAAATTTTAAAAACAAGTGACTAAGGTCACACTGATAAACATTAGAGTAGACAACATTAGTGGCGACAGTCTCCAGGGAGGTGAATGTAATGAATCTCCTGTAATTATAACACGATCACAACTGTGATAGAGGTACGCATTTCAACAACTAACGTAAACACATCTTTATCTTGAGTTATGTATCATTATGTACGTATTTATTATATACATAGTTAGAATCAAGAGTTGATTGACATGATTGCCTCAAATTGGATTTTAAATTGTGTGGAGCTTAAATTTGCATTTGTAGATAAAGAATGTTTTATCTTGGATTTTCATTATATTTTATTTATTTAATCTATATTTAGTATAATTCGACTTTAGATAAAACAAACATAATACAGTGTTATACTTCAGAAACATATTTTTTTGTTAGCAACTAGATATTTTTAAACTAAGCATAATTATGTAAATATTTTTCATTAAACTTGATATATATAAAATACATGGAAATTTAACGTACTTGCTTTATTTACGAGTACATGTGTTTACCTTAAAAATAAAAATGAATCGAGAACAGCTAATCTTCAGAACAGCTGGACCTTTTTCTCTACTTAATTTTGTAAATATTCATTGAAATCTGAAGGTTGAAATATTCTATGAAGGTTTATACGAGAGAAAGATTAGAAAAGTTATCTGCAATATTTTACATTCAAGTTTTATAAAATCAAGCACTGCATACTTAATAGTATACAGTGCTTGATCAATAGTGAATTCAGATAGCAAATAAAATGCAATATTTAAATTTTACTCCAGATTTTGCCAGTGACAAATTTAAACATCTAATGCATTGTAAATACTATTTAAGCACTGCTATAAAAGCAACCTTAATGAACAAAGCTTACAACAAACTGATGGGCATTCTTGACATTGTGATTTGGTATTTTGACAGTGGATTACAGAAAAACAAAGAAATTAATACTACAGAGACTACAGTCCTAAAAGCAAGACTCCTATAACAAAAACCTTATGAACAAAATTTTTTTTAATGCATGAATTAAATCAGGATTTCTCCCTTATACCGGGAGTAGATAGAAGTACGAAGGATTTTCCCCTAGGACATAATAGGCTTACGTATATTTATATATATATATATATATATATATATATATATATATATATATATATATAAATAAATATAAATCCCGGCGGAGCAAGTACTTTTTGTGATTCAATGTTTATTGAAATTAAATAAGGCTATTGCCATTTATACAATTTAATGTATATATATATATATATATCTTCTTCATTGAGAGAACAAGGTTTAACCAACTACCAACTACGGCACTGGAATATATTAGTCCAAAAAGTAGATTACAAGAGCCGGAAACTAAAGTTTTTCGTCCAAAATAGACTTCCGAGAGTTACTACAAATATATTTCAATAATGGGGTAACAAGGCAAACCAAAATATAAAATCCGGCGGAGCAAGTACTTTTTGTGATTCAATGTTTATTGAAATTAAATAAGGCTATTGCCATTTTGCCATTTATACAATTTAATGTATATATATATATATATATATATATATATATATATATATATAAAACTGTGGTATCGTAAATGACTTAATCGGCCTAAAGTAGTCACTTTTACCCGAAGTATACTTCTGTCCTACGTACATAGCTTTTTTTGTGGGGGAAACAAGTCAAACTCTACTATGACACCGGAAACGTCTTAGACCGGAAGTATATGGCAAGGTTTAGAAATTAAACTCTTTTTGACCGAGGTACGTTTCTGAGACCTGTGTGTAATTATAATTTCTTGATCGATATTAGGGCAGATTCAGCTGTGGCGTTGGGAATGTAAATTTGGAGCAGAATTACTCATGTATGTGCAAAACATGATGTAAGAGACAAGTTAAACTTTGATACTCTTAACAATGAACACTCAAACAAACCTACTTGATATATGTCAACTTATGTTTGAAAATTTTCTGAAGTACATCTCATTACATCATAACTGGTTTGACGACGTAGTAGTATAAGGACTTCATTTTAGAAAATTATTCTTGAAGAGTTGTGGGAAACTAGTTTATGATATTTTCGGCTTTTATATTGGCATGAAATTTAATTGTTAAATATTAGGAAGAATTTGAGGTGAATAGAATTGAATATTTATCTGAACAGTTGAACATTAAGTTTCTGTATACGGCAATACAGATTAGTCAATAAATAAATGTAAAATTAATAATAACTAATTTAAGATTATTATACTTACTTGGGTATAACATAATAAAGTATATAAACACATACATATATTATATACAATACTATTATATCATATTTTATTTATATACAACAGTATATATATATATATATTATATATATATATATATATATATAAAATGACTATAAAAATAAGCAATCAAAGAAAGAGTTGGACCTGCTGCATCACACAGAGATCTCTCCAAGGACCCCTTGTAAACTATAGAAAGCTCTTCCGGCCAAGTGGTCCTTTAAATTAACTTAAATGATTTAAGTGATTGGGTATAGCTTGGATCCTCCAAGTCTGCCCCTCCACATCATGCAGCTTTTCGAAAATGATATGATCGGTTACCTCTGTATGGACTAACGATTTCAAAATTTTATATAAACACCCATCTGAAAATGTCTAATCATTTTACGGTAAAATGAGGCGTTACATTGACATGGAAAGAAATTTTCCTTCCTGAATATACAGGATCACTTCCTTAATATACACTGTCCCTACAAACATGTTCCTTACATAAATATACACGGTCCTTACCTGAATATAAAACGGTCCCTACCTGAAATATATACTACCCCTACCTGAATTATAAACTGTCATTACCTGAATATCCACGTTCCTACCTCAATATACATAGTCCCTACCTGAAATATATACTACTCCTACCTGAATATAAACTGTCCCCGCCTGAATATACACGGTCCCTGCCTGGATATAAACGGTCCCTACCTGAATAATCCACGTCACTACCTGAATATACATAGGCCCTACCTGAATATAAACTGTCCTTACCTGGAATATCCACGTTTCTACCTGAATATACATAGTCCCTACCTGAATATATACTACTCCTACCTGAATATAAACTGTCCCCGCCTGAATATACACGGTCCCTGCCTGGATATAAACGGTCCCTACCTGAATATCCACGTCACTACCTGAATATACATAGGCCCTACCTGAATATATACTACCCCTACCTGAATATAAAACTGCCCTCGCCTGAATATACAAGGTCCCTGCCTGAATATAAACTGTCCTTACCTGAAATATATACTACTCCTACCTGAATATAAACTGTCCCCGCCTGAATATACACGGTCCCTGCCTGGATATAAACGGTCCTTACCTGAATATCCACGTTCCTACCTGAATATACATAGTCCCAACCTGAATATATACTACTCCTACCTGAATATACACGGTCCCTACCTGAATATCCACGTCACTACCTGAATACTATACTAACTCTACCTGAATATAAACTGTCCATACCTGAATATAAACGGTCCTTACCTGAATATACATACCCCTATCTGAATATACACGGTCTCTAACTCATGATATTATTTTTTAACCTTATTTTAGCCATTTCACTGAAAATGAATGTGGGATATCTAGCTTTTATCGACCCTCTAAATAATATGTTGTTTAAAAAACGATTTCCATAATACAGATATAGAGGTCCAATTTTTGAATCTAATTTAAATAAACAATTTTGTTCTTTATCTCTTTTATTTCATAGATCTATCCTTTGCTGTCCTCTTAAATTGTTTTTGGTTAAGGTTTGTCAAATAAATTATTATTGATAACAAAATATTGCCTCTGTCTTAAAAAGATTAAAATTTTTTAAATCTTGCTAAGGTTTCCGATAAAACCAAAATACTGACCGGCCACAAAACATCCTAAAACGCACTTTTATACTTAAATATATTATTGATTAGTTAATTTTGTTTTTATCCCAAATGTATCTAAATTCAGGTGTAAGAAAAGTAAAGTAAGTAATGATGTTCCTCATTTCAAATCCATACTAAAAATGAATTTCAATATTGTTCTTTTACTCTTTAATACATTATATGTATGATAACGTTAGTTTAACCAAAAGTAGTGGTTGGAACGCTTTACCGGTTCACTGTGGCTCATATATCAGTAATAAACCTTTGTTATTATTCATGAACTGTTGGTGATACATCATGAATTGTGCAGGAACTACCTGATACTCAGTGGTCTAAGCACTCAGCAACAGTAGGCATCAACATTCATTCATTAATGATTACGAAGTTAACATAACATTACCGCAAACTACGAGATATATGATGAAACAGCAGTTTAACCAAAACGTAGTGGTTGGGACGCTTCACTGCTACTCATGCCTCGGTAATAAACCTGTGTTATTATTCATGAACTGTTGGTGATACATCATGAATTGTGCAGGAACTACCTGATGTTCAGTGGTCTAAGCACTCAGCAACAGTAGGCATCAACATTCATTCATTAATGATTACGATGTTAACATCACAGTAACGACAACTACATATATGATGAAACAGTAGTTTAAACCAAACGTAGTGGTTGGAACGCTTCACTGCTACTCATACATCAGTAATAAACCTGTGTTATTATTCATGAACTGTTGGTGATACATCATGAATTGTGCAGGAACTACCTGATGTTCAGCGGTCTAAGCACTCAGCAACAGTAGGCATCAACAATCATCCATTAATGATTACGATGTTAACATCACAGTAACGACAACTACATATATGATGAAACAGTAGTTTAACCAAACGTAGTGGTTGGAACGCTTCACTGCTACTCATACATCAGTAATAAACCTGTGTTATTATTCATGAACTGTTGGTGATACATCATGAATTGTGCAGGAACTACCTGATGTTCAGTGGTCTAAGCACTCAGCAACAGTAGGCATCAACATTCATTCATTAATGATTACGATGTTAACATCACAGTAACGACAACTACATATATGATGAAACAGTAGTTTAACCAAACGTAGTGGTTGGAACGCTTCACTGCTACTCATACATCGGTAATAAACCTGTGTTATTATTCATGAACTGTTGGTGATACATCATGAATTGTGCAGGAACTACCTGATGTTCAGCGGTCTAAGCACTCAGCAACAGTAGGCATCAACATTCATTCATTAATGATTACGATGTTAACATCACAGTAACGACAACTACATATATGATGAAACAGTAGTTTAACCAAACGTAGTGGTTGGAACGCTTCACTGCTACTCATACATCAGTAATAAACCTGTGTTATTATTCATGAACTGTTGGTGATACATCATGAATTGTGCAGGAACTACCTGATGTTCAGCGGTCTAAGCACTCAGCAACAGTAGGCATCAACAATTATTCATTAATGATTACGATGTTAACATCACAGTAACGACAACTACATATATGATGAAACAGAAGTTTAACCAAAAGTAGTGGTTGGAACGTTTCACTGCTACTCATGCCTCGGTAATAAACCTGTGTTATTATTCATGAACTGTTGGTGATACATCATGAATTGTGCAGGAACTACCTGATGTTCAGCGGTCTAAGCACTCAGCAACAGTAGGCATCAAACAATCATTCATTAATGATTACGATGTTAACATCACAGTAACGACAACTACATATATGATGAAACAGAAGTTTAACCAAAAGTAGTGGTTGGAACGTTTCACTGCTACTCATGCCTCGGTAATAAACCTGTGTTATTATTCATGAACTGTTGGTGATACATCATGAATTGTGCAGGAACTACTAGATATTTAGCGGTCTAAGCACTCAGCAACAGTAGGCATCAACAATCATCCATTAATGATTACGATGTTAACATCACAGTAACGACAACTACATATATGATGAAACAGAAGTTTAACCAAAAGTAGTGGTTGGAACGTTTCACTGCTACTCATGCCTCAGTAATAAACCTGTGTTATTATTCATGAACTGTTGGTGATACATCATGAATTGTGCAGGAACTACTAGATATTTAGCGGTCTAAGCACTCAGCAACAGTAGGCATCAACAATCATCCATTAATGATTACGATGTTAACATCACAGTAACGACAACTACATATATGATGAAACAGCAGTTTAACCAAAAGTAGTGGTTGGAACGCTTCACTGCTACTCATGCCTCGGTAATAAACCTGTGTTATTATTCATGAACTGTTGGTGATACATCATGAATTGTGCAGGAACTGCCTGATACTCAGTGGTCTAAACACTCAGCAACAGTAGGCATCAACATTCATTCATTAATGATTACGATGTTAACATCACAGTAACGACAACTACATATATGATGAAACAGTAATTTAACCAAAAGTAGTGGTTGGAACGCTTTACCGGTTCACTGTGGCTCATACATCAGTAATAAACCTGTGTTATTATTCATGAACTGTTGGTGATACATCATGAATTGTGCAGGAACTACCTGATACTCAGTGGTCTAAGCACTCAGCAACAGTAGGCATCAACATTCATTCATTAATGATTACGATGTTAACATCACGTTAACGAAAACTACTTGTATAACACATTTCTTCCTTCTTTAAAAGTAATGTTTAGAGAACACAATCTAGAATACAGTGTCACTATGGCTGTGTTAATTTAAACTAACTGAGATATTGATTAAAATTACGATACGGGTATGAATCAGCATACAAGTAACCGGAAACACGTATTTACACAAATGACTAAAACCAAACAAAGTTGTACAATTAAAATTAAGCAACTAATTAGACTGTGCCTCGGAATCATGTCTATGCAAAAACTTTGATTTTTCACATTTTACTTCTTTTCTATATCTAAATAATGGAACCCCATCAATTTCAATTCTTAACTATTATTTCAACACCCTCCTCATAACTTAGCGCTAATTTAATACCTACAATGTTATATAAAATGTTTATATAAATATTTAAAATACTTTTTTAGCACTAAGACATGATATTTGGAATTTAATATCAATACTACAATTAAAAAGTTAAATACGGTTTTTAATCTTGTTTGTTTTACAAACCAAGGGCTTTTTGATGTATACAACGCATTAATCTTGTAATTTAAGAATGTATAAGGACAAAAGCTTGTAATTTAAGAATGTATAAGGACAAAAGCTTGTAATTTAAGAATGTATAAGGACAAAAGCTTGTAATTTAAGAATGTATAAGGACAAAAGCAAGTCCGGTTTCCCAAAAGATTTCTTGCACTGATGATTTTTTTTAAACGTGGAGTGTTAACACAAATAATTATAATAATAAACTAACAATAAATAAATATATGTTAAAATATAGACATTCACATTATTTTGGTATTTTAATAACATAAACATAATGGGTGAGAATAATAGTATTTTTAAACTCGTGTTGGTTGTGCTCTGGCAGAGTGGCTTTACAGGTACTTTGTCCCCAGATTAATTCATAATTGTAAATATTAGGACAAGTAAGACGCGAACTAACGAAGACCTAACGATTGATACGTAGTACAGTTTACACACCCGAATAATTAAGATTTACATATTTTTTTTTTTTAGTTTAAAAAATAGAAAACAATCTAAACTAATACTAGGAATAACAAAAAGTATCGAAATAAAAAAATCTAATGATTCGCAGGACAAAAGTGACGAAGGAAAGGACACTGTTAAAGTCGGCCCATTCGCTAATCTTAGCACTTTCTAGTCATTTTTCAATAACGACGATTTTTAACTAAAAACGAGAATGACTAAACCGAGGTTAACAATTGGCTCGTTGTTGCCGTAAATACATCGTGGTGGTGGGTTTCTGTGAAGCTACACCTACGTCAAAAACTGACGGAATAATATCAAAACTAACGTAAAATAACGATAAACTCCTGATTCCAACAGTTTTTGGGGCAACTTCACATATATTTGAGTCATCGCGTACCGCAAAAAAAGCACGCAATATGTGAAACAAACAACGTTAGTTATTCAAAACTCATTTATAATACATCAAAAAATTATCATAATACTTAAATCACAATTTAACCATTTGCAAACTGACCTTAGTAACCAAGAAGAAAGATACCTCGTTTGAGACAAGGACGTACGATCTAACGAGTATACAATACGCCAATTATGCAACAACACAATAAGTTTAACATTTTTCTCCAGAGGACTTGAAAAAGACTACACAATATTCCAATACTAATACTATCAATATACTACTGATACACTACAAAGATGTATTTACTGACCTTGTATATTCCAAAGAACAGAAATATACTTAGGATGATCATGAACAGCTGTGTGCCAATTATTGCGAAGTACGCAATCTGTACTCCTGGAAACATACAACATTGTCCGATCAGAGTGGTGCAACAATAAAGATATACTTATGCACACACTAGATTATACAAAAACTTTAATAAAACTGAGCTGAACCATTTAGAATTTAGAATTTTCACTAAGTTACAGAGTAAGGATAATCCAAATCCAACATTTAAATTGGAGAAAAAAATATGAACCTCAACAAAACTCTAAAGTACAACAAATTGACTGCTGCGTTTGTAAATACTGACTTGTTGGACAAGATTTAAAGATCATTACAAGCTTAATAAAATTTTTACTTTATTAAGCTTGTAATGATCTTAATAAAATAAAACTTCAATAAATCTGAGCAAAAACCATTCAGAATTTATAATTTTCACTAAGTTACAGAGTAAGGATTAATATATTTAAATTGGAGCGAAAAAAATATGATCCTCAAAAAAACTCTAAAGTACAACAAATTAACTGCTGCGTTTGTAAATAGTAAATTGTTGGGCAGGTTTTAAAGATCATTACAAGCATAATAAAATAAAAATACCTGGAATGTCTAATCTAGTAGAAACTAACCATAATACACTAAAAAAAACTACACTAATTAGCGAAAGTGAAAGAAGAGAAGAAATATTAAATACATAAGAACTACATCAATTAATAACTTCATTATAATTGTAAAGTCCTGAACACAAAAACGTGTAGTCAACCACCATTCTGTAAATACTTAAAGAGAATTTCCTTGCCAAGTACTTTCACAGCCAGTAAATTACACTTATATTACAATTTCTCGATAAAATGCGAATCACAAAGGAGCTATTGTAGTGAACCTCGCCTTTTCGTCGACTTTTACATTGACTGATGTTTCATTAAAATACTGCGTTCCCCGTAATTATTCTTAACAATAAATTATAAGCCTTACAATGATGTTGTACTGGGACCGAGACTTTGATAATGATTAACGGGATTGCTCAGAATTAATAGGCATTTCATTCTTCTTCCCGAGATTATTTGATACTTGGCTTTTCTCCTTCTTTATAACTCTGTAATACGCTGATAACGTGATTTTTTTCCTATATTCAATTAAAAGAAGTGTAATTAAAAGATAATATTCTGAAGTATGATTGTAGATTGTAATGTGACATATAAAAAATGCATTATTAAAAAAAGAAATCTCATCTATCGAATTTGAATATTAAATTGAGGAGAACTCCAAGCATGATAGAATAACTGAGCATTGAAAATTAATTACTTAATCTTAAAGATCTGAGATGAAATTTTACTGATTATGACGTAAAATAGCTTTTAGGTGAATTAACAACAATTAATTTGTGTTATAAGACCTTAAAGAGCATGTTTATGGTATATTTTAAAACCGTTCCTTGGTCCAGGTTATTATTTAATTTTTATTTTATTATTTGATACTTTGCTTATCTCCCCCTTTGTAACTCTGTAATACTCTATTAACGTGGTTTTTTTCCGATATTTAATTCAAAGAAGTGTAATTTAAAAGATAATATTCTGAATTATGATAGTAGATTGTAACGTGACATATAAAAATGCATTATTATAAAAGGAAATCTCATCTATCGAATGTGAATATTAAATTAGAGGAGAACTCCAAGCATGATAGAATAACTGAACATTGAAAATTAATTACTTAATCTTAAAGATCCTAGATGAAATTTTACTCATTATGACGTACAATAGCTTTTAGGGGAACTAACAACAATTTAATTTGTGTTATATATTAAAGAACATTTTCATTGTATATTTTTAAACCGTTCCTTGGTCTAGGTTACTATTTTATTTTTATGGTATTATTTGATACTTTGCTTTTCTCCTTCTTTATAACTCTTTAATACGCTAATAACGTGATTTTTTCCGATATTCAGTTAAAAGAAGTGTAGTTAAAAGATAATATTCTGAAGTATGATTGTAGATTGTAATATGACATATCAAAAATGCATTATTAAAAAAATGGAAATCTCATCTATCGAATGTGAATATTAAATTGAGGAGAACTCCAAGCATGATAGAATAACTGAACATTGAAAATTATTACTTAATCTTAAAGATCCTAGATGAAATTTTACTGATTATGACGTACAATAGCTTTTAGGGCAATTAACAAAATTTAATTTGTGTTATAAGACCTTAAAGAGCATTTTCATTGTATATTTTAAAAACCGTTCCTTGGTCCAGGTTATTATTTTTATTTTATTGTTTGATACTTTGCTTTTCTCCTCCTTTGTAACTCTGTAATACACTAATAACGTGATATGTTTCCGATATTTAATTCAAAGAAGTGTAATTAACAGATAATATTCTGAAGTATGAGATTAGATTGTAATATGAAATATCAAAGTACATTATTATAAAAGGAAATCTAATGTATC
The DNA here is from genome assembly GCF_021130785.1 of Homalodisca vitripennis. Lineage (NCBI taxonomy): Eukaryota > Metazoa > Arthropoda > Insecta > Hemiptera > Cicadellidae > Homalodisca > Homalodisca vitripennis. Next base: position 29,927 of record NW_025782103.1, read on the forward strand.
GAATGTGAATTTATTAAATGGAGGGGAGCTCCAAGCATGATATAATAACCGATTATTTAATTTTAACGATCTGAGATGAAATTTGACTGATTATGAGTAGCTTTTAGGTGAATTAACAACATTTAATTTGTGTTATAAGACCTTAAACAGCATTTTAATGGTATATTTTTAAACCGTTCCTTGTTCTGGGTTATAGTGGTGGAGCCGACTCAGATCATCTGCCAAAAATAGTCGGATCATTTAGCAAGCCGTGTTAATTTGGTCTGATTGAGCTATTAGCTGTGTAAGAGCTATTTCGGTAAATTTACTATTATTTTAAATCTGAATGAGCTGATCTTTTTGTCTTTACTGAAAAATAAATTTAAAAAAACCCTCCGGAACCATTAGAGAAGTTTATTGCAATTATACGAATAGTTACATCACACCTCCATGAAGTACAGATTGTATTGTTTACAATAAAACAAGGTAAGTTATATTTACACAAAGAGTTGTGAACAGTACAAACTACATTGGCGATAGCACATCATTGACTTAAATTGAGATTGAAATGTATTTTCGATACTAAAAATTAAAAAACCTACTGAACGGGATCACTCCAAAGAGCCGTTCTTCACATCACTCCTGGGTTGACTGTTATATCTGTTTGTATTACTCTTCTGTTATTGTTGTGTACATTACGTCGGCTTACACCAAAATATTTAAAATGGTGTTAAAACGGGAAGTATAAATCCAATCTTTATAATATAGAGAAGCAACAAAATTAAACATCCGTAACTAAACCCACTGGTTTGTTGGGAATTGTCAAGGGAAAATACATAATGACAGGTAAAAATACAGCGAGATTTACAAAACCCTCTATTTTTTATAAATTTTAGAAGTACAGTTTGAAAATATATCAAGTTTTTGTTTCAATACTTGTTTTAGGTTTAATTATTTTTGAAATGTTTGAAACATCAATGTGATATTAGTCATATATGTAAAATTAGAATTAAACTAATCTAACCCTATCTCTCGTTAAAAAAAATAAATGGTTCCAATCCAACTAAATATAGTTTTAGAAATACTTTTCCCCCAAAACAGGAAGTAGGTTGATTTAACTACGTGTCTTGATCTTATATCACGTTATCCGTTCACTGCTTTGAAAATTTCTATTTCTATTTTTTGAACTGAATAGTTAAGTAAGCAATTGAAGAATATAAACAATAAACTGTCTTTAAATTCAAAAATCACTTCAATTTTTTTGCTTCGTCTGCTCTGCTTCTAAATATAGTATAGTTGTTATTCTCAGCTTACAGTAAACGTGCAACTTGTAGGAGTAAACCATGACTTTCTTTGCAGAAGTAGGTGGGAAAATCAATACACTGGCCATAGTAAAAAATAAAAACCACAGTTAAAAATACTAATGGAAGTAAAACAATATAAACCACAGTTAATAATACTAACCGTAGTAAACCATACTAAACCACAGTTAATAATACTGCCCATAGTAAACAATACAAACCACATTTAACAATACTGACCGAATTTAACAATACAAACCACAGTTACTAATACTGACCGTAATAAGCCATACTAAACTACAGTTCATAGTACTAACCATAATAAATAATACTAACCATAGTAGACGTCTTGAAGGTCTGAAAAACTTCTTGAAGTTACTGCTAATCCTCCAGCTATAGATCAGGACCACCAGTATGGATATATTCTGCGGAACATATGTGAATTTGTAAGACAGTTTTGAATACGACAATAAAGTGAATAACACTAAAACTTAATTAGATATACAGTATATGTGGTGGGTTAATTTTTCATACTGAAAGCGTTGGTAGCCAGATAATTCACAACTGATTGAGGCTGTGGTTGGATTTATCAAGACACTGCAAAGATCTTATGTATTTTAAGGTGTTATGTCTTATTAAAAAAAAAAAAAAAACAATGGCCTTTACATAATCGTAAACTATTTGACCGACCATTATGAAAATTTGAATGCATATGTATTTTTCCACGGAGAAGGTTTATATGATATTCCCATTTATGTAACTAGCCACTACGCGGCGCTACCATAAATACAAGTTTTCAAAGCGCCTGCACATTATAAACTGCAATTACGAGACAGTTACGTATATTAAATAGCCAAAACAGAGTTTGAAGGCGCTAAGTTATGATGTATAATATTTGTCTTTAAAATAAATTTCTGGTTGAACTTAAAGCGTGAGTGTTTACCAATTTAGAATAAGTTCGTGTACGTGTACAATAGCTATAAATGTACACCTTTGACACATTTTCTTGATCGTGACAACAAGGCAAACTCTACATCGGCGTTGGAAATATAATTCACTTGAACCAGTGCTCACGCACTGGCAAAGCTTACGAAAAGCATGAGAAGTCGCGGGAAACATCTAGTTAATTATAAAACCAATTTCTTTAGCTAGCAATTCTGTGTATATGGAATAGGGGAGATTTTAGTGGGAGGGAGGGGGGGAGGTGAGTGACGACATGTATTTTGTTATTGAGGATACAAAATGTGCTCATTTCAGAAATGGAGGACGCTTTCTTGTTACATTACTTCCGGCTAGGAAGCGCTCTAGGACTGAGCATTATTGTCCGCTACAGCCTACCGAGATTTGTCGACAAGTACTTGATTTTTAAAGTTTATCAAAACTTAATTGTATTTAGGATAACCAAGAAGTTATTTTTAAGTATTTTATTACTAAGCTAGTTACAGTTATCTCAAAAATCGAAAAAGTAATGGTCAAATATTTCAGGATATAATCACTAAACAACTATTATTATGGATAAATTACGGAATTTGAGACTTCTGATTTAATTGGTGTGACTTGCAAACTCTTTCAGCACATACTCGTATGTACATTTGCACTGGGCTGCTATAAAAAATTGCTATAGCGGCATAATTTACTTTTTATTTCTGCTATGATAACGTAAGTTCCCTACACTTGGTATTGCCGCCATGGTGGAACGTATCGGATACTGAAAACAATGAAATGAACGAAGGCTGCCATACATTGACTGAGAATTCTAAACAAGTTTTTAATTTGGTGTGTGGTAGCTTGTAATACCTGAGCTATAAGTATTCTCACAACTCTTATTATTAAAATCTTAACATATCTTAATAAATAAGTAGGTGTTTGTATTAAATAAAAACTGGCTGGCGAGTTTATAACCCGCCAGAAGTTAATACTATTGCCACATCAAGTTTGGTTTGAATCAGTCAACGTGTTCAATGTTCTAGGTTATAAAAGGCATAAAACAACGTTTCGAGGAATATACCCTCTTCGTCTCTCGAAAGGATAACAGGATTTCGGACATTTACAATCGCTGTAGTTTATAAAAGGTATAACACAACGTTTCGAGGGTTGGGAATTTATCCTCTTCGTCAGGTGGGAGAGATATTAATATATATGAGAACAAAAATAGATTCAAATCCTCGAAACGTAGTGTTAGACCTTTTACAACATATAACGATGGTAAATGTCCGAAATTTCTGTTAGCCTTTCAAACCTTCCATCGGCAATCACAAAATCTTAAACAAAGAAGTGTTCAATGTGTTACGGTAGTCGATGTAAGATGTACGATGAGATCAAGCTGCCGGTATTTCCTAAAAGTGCCGGATCGCATAGATCGGATTTTCGAATGTTTATTTTTCTCTTACTAAATTCTGAAATATAGCATTGTCTCGAAGCAATTTGCCAAATATGTTACAACTTTTATACGAGTGCATAGCTTCATCATTTTGCGCGCGCGCGCGCGCGCGCACACACACAACACACACACACACACACACACACACAAAATATGTATATGTATTCATGTATTATTGTATAGTTGTTAAAATGTATATGTTATAATATTATGTAGATGACCAAATTCATGAGAACATAAAATCAAAGCCACTTAGTTCCTTGAGTTTATGCGGTTAATATTTTGATAATAAATACTTTACTGGGAGACCGCCCAATTGATAACTGACTCCAGCTCTGTAAGTGGGTTGAAATTGGCGAAGGATGAAAGATATCTGTATGGAATGTAATGAAAAAAAATGTAAGTTTGAATGTTGTATTGTTGTGGTAATGAGAGTTAAATAAAAAGAAATAATTAGTGACGTTTGCCATACAATGTGAAGAAATTTTTGCGGAGCAATAAATAATTTGATTTATTTTGACTTAATGGTTGTCCGTCGTATTTGCCTAGTTTCTTGAATTTTGAACATTCTTAGGTTTACCATTGATGTATTTCATTATTAAATTAGTCCTGATATTAGGTTGTATGGCATTTACGTGTTGTGGGAATTCATAACCTGACATTACCGAGAGTGGTATTAAACAGGCATATATATTTATGGCCACCACTGTCATACGGTTAACCTAAGGTAATCATTACGACCGCCTGAACAATCCCAATAAAATGAGATACGGCACAATACTGGTCACTATTTAAAAAAACTAAATAGTCTTAAACTCTCTCTTTAATGATTTCCACACATTAAAAAACCTCCAAACAACTGGAAAAAAGACTAATTAAAACCAATTGTACGTACATTTTGAAAAAAGTTTAATTCTAATATACCTAAAAAAAGACAATAAAATAAAAAGGTTATCAATATTTAGTTTACACGCTATAGATTTACTAAGGGAGAACACTCAATAATATAGGCATGTAGAATTGTCAAGGGAGAACTTTACAGATCATCAATATTATTAGTTTGACCTGAATCTATGAATACAAGGACCAGTAGTGGTAATTTGCAACATTTATCTTAACAAACAAAAATCAGCTGTTTAATAGACCACCTTGCAGATTGTCACACTTTGAAACGTCATTTCTGAAAAGAAAGTTTTAATTTAATATTACAATAGACAACAACAAAGTCTGCTGGGTATAAAAAAAAAAAACAATGCAAAAATTTAATATTCTGACTTTCAAAAAAGCAAGCCCAGAATATCATATCAACGGCGGAGACAGCAAAGAAAATTAAGTGAAATAACAAAATTCGAATTGTGCTGAATTTCTCATCATTGTATAACAAAGAAATGGGTTTGAGTTACATTTCCTTGTTTCTCCTAAAAGGGCATTAAACTTACATTTCTCGTTTGATTTAAATACTTAACAAAATCATTATTCAATCAGATTTTTTAGTAACATTATCACTCTTGTTACCTTGCCACCTTTGTACAAAAGTTTTTAGGTTTCACATCTAAAAAAAACTCGACTTGGCCAACTGTGGAAAAGGACAGTATTATATCAGCGTTTATATATGTATTATATATGTACGTTTAAACATTATCCCAAGGGTTTATATATTTAATTAATTTGCTGCTGAATAGTTGCAATTAAAAATTTCTTGTTATATTTAAACCAATAATAAAGTAATCGTGTATTTAATAATTATGTACTCGACAAATTAAATTCAGTTATTATAATACTAACAAATAGAATTAAAGAGCAAGGCGTAACATTTTTCTTGGCTTCATTTCCTTTCAACAACACCACACAGACACACTGACAAAGGAAAGTGAGAGACTCGAAGACGCAGTCAGAATTTGAAGTGATTCCTGAGAACTCCTTGACAAAGGATAAAAAAAACTACAAAAGGAACTTTTGGAACTCGATTCTCAATCTGAAAGCGGGAAATTTGGAAAGCCCAAGACGTTCATCTCTCTCCCTTTATTTGCTTACTAAACGGGAAATACATGAAACTTAAATAATTTAACATTTGTGTATGCAAGTTATGTACGTTGTGAGTTAATTTTAATTGCTTTAAAATATAATATTTGAGTGAGATTAAATTCCCCGAGTGTATAAAATTAACCTAGGTTATTCAATGGTGGGTTTATCACCTATTACATGCTATTAGTAAATCAATTTCAAAATTAAGGTTCTTAAAAAAAATTTAAATTTTGCTATAGTAGAAACATTTTTAGGAAAAAGAAGATAACTCTATTGCTTTGAAATATTTTTGTTATTTATTAAAAATTCTATTCGCCTTAGATTAAAACAAATAAACAAAAGTTGCTTCTGTCTCCTTTTATAAGGTGTAAACCAATAATATTTACAGTATTATTAACATACATGTTTCTTTAATAACATTTCTTTTATTAAGGTGATTTTCAAAAATAAAACCCGAAAGGTTAATTTTAATTAAATGTTTTAAGTGCATTTATAGGACTCTGAACTGTGTTTTGAATAAATTAAATTTTAATTTTAATCAGACTTTGAAGGGACAGCTGTGGTTTACATAGACTCATTAGAATCAAATGGGAACAAAATCCAATCATTGTAATGTATAGAAGGCGTAGAAATCCATTTACAAGGTACTTTGTTTTGTTTTGACAAACTTTCCAATGTTATGCTTCAATTTATTTATTTTTTCATTGTATATGATATTTTAAATACTCAGAAGACGTGTTTCCTCTCAGGAAAAATAACAGTAATAAATTAAATTTTGGCCAATATATTTGGCTTTTCTTAGCTATATAATACATTTTTGAGGTATTTTTTTGTATTACTGCTGAATTTTTGACGCATTATCTTGTGTCACAGTGATCACAGTGTATCCAGCATCTACAGTAAAAACATGCTAATCGTGTAACTTACAATACTTTCCATGCATTTATAGATTCGGTTGACTGACAAGTTAAACAATAAACACTGGGTTGTTAACACAGGGTTATTGATACAGCTAGGAGGCAGATCTTTAAGGTGCTTCCACACAATTGTGCTGTTACGACAAAACCAATATGGACGTTTATCTAATATTGATGATGTACAATAGTCCGTGAGTGTTTTTGGAACCAAACAGTCCATATCCACTTATTTACACCAATCCGGGCATTCTAAAAATCCTGGTGTCATGACAAAGAATTAAACAAAAAAACCTTGTATGGTCATATAAAGTCTGAGTTAAAAGTATGGATACACTGGGTTTAGTTTTTGATGAATAATGATAAAGGGATGGAATTTGAAACCCCCTTTCTAGGAAATTGAAGTGAATTGTTTAGTCACTGTTACGACTTTGCCCATTTCCCCAAAATGGTATTTGGTGGGGGCAGTTCAAAATCTTTAAAAGTATAAAGGG
>NW_025782104.1:0-37623 GCF_021130785.1 Homalodisca vitripennis
CCCCCCCCCCAACATTATGCAAAAAAAGAAAAAAATAATATAAATTATCTTTAAATTACGTATATGTATACACTAAAAGTTACGAATGAATAACTAATATAGATCCCCCGTTAGTCTATTTTTCTGTATGCATCTAATTTGATTCTGTGTGTGTAAAGTATGCGCGTGTTACAACTAAATTTAACAAGTGCCGGTGAGGAGCCGACTCTGGCCGGTTGCGCCCGAGCTGGAGCAGCCGATCGAATGCACCCGAGCCCAGCCGACGCCGGCCGAGGGCCTCCGAGCATTGACGACGGCCTGGCGGAGGGATATCATACCAGCTCAGTGCGCGTGTGTTGTGTTGTGTAGGTGGTCGCCACGTTTTATTTCGTTTCAATAAGCTTATTGTTACTAGCTGAGCTGCTATTGTTTTGTGTAATTTTTGCGGAATGTTCGTTTGTTATCATGTCTAAGAAACAGTCCCTCTGTACTAAACATTCTTTAAAAAACTTGGAAATTCAAGTGAAAGTGTAAATGAAGATAGACATTTAGCGGAAGTAGCACTGGAGGTAGCGTTTGGTGATGAATCGCCATCTTGTTTACGCCCAGATCGTGATGCTATATTCCAGGGCGAAAGTAGAGATCCTTCATTGGGAGTACAAAGTGCAGATATTGCAAAAGGAGCATTTCAGCCTGTTGATTGTTTTAAGGTAAGCCAAGATTCAATCCAAATCGAGGCAGTTCAAAGAATCCTGGTACAGTGAATTTAATTGGGTCGAATATAGCCCCATTAAAGACGCTGCATTTTGTTACCCATGCCGACTATTTTGTCAACATAAGTCTGGTCGCGGGGAGGAGTCATTCACTAAACTGGGCATGAACAATTGGAAGGAAAGCTTTGGAAAAATTCAGGAAACATGAGAATAGTGAAATGCAATCAAAAATCTAAACAGTTTCTCAATGAGTATAGAAAAGCAGGAAGCACGGTAGCAGATTCGTTGTCCTCGGCACATACTAAAATGGTTGAGATGAATAGGAGGTATTTAAAATTCATAATTGAAAACATCCTATTCCTTGGAAAACAGAATCTTGCCTTAAGAGGACATGATGAGAGTACTGCTTCATTTAACAGGGGGAACTTTATAGAACTGCTACAACTGAGATCTAATCAAATGGAGGAAGGAATCCAAACATTAATGAAATCCCCAGTCCATTCATACAAAAGTGCCCAGGTACAAAATGAGATAATAGATTTGCATAAAAAGTGAAATGCTTCAACAAATTGTCCCAAGAGGTGAGTGAGGCTTTGGCCTACTCAATTATTTGTGATGAAACTACGGATATTTCAACCCGTGAACAGCTTAGCATTTGCATTCGATACATTACTTAAAATAGAATGGACACATTAAAATCAATGAAAGGTTTTTTTGGGCTTCGTTGATGTGTCAGACACTACTGGTGAAAATTTACATCACACTATTAAACAGTATCTGCAGCAGTTTGGGTATAAGCTTAAATAAAATGCACGGCCAGCATATGATGGAGCTAGTAACATGAGCGGCAAATTCAAAGGTGTTGCCTCAAGGTTTCCAAGAAGAAGAGCCTAAAGCTTTGTACACACACTGCCATGCCCACTTGCTTGATCCTGGCTGTTTCAGAGATTTTGTGAAGAAATAAGACAGCTTCGGAATTGCTTATCCATAGTAAATCACCTGTATAACTTAATTAATGCATCAGCTAACAGGTTTTCCAATATTTGAATCAATATGTAAGCAAAGCGGAGAAACAAAAATGAAAAGACTGGTGAGCTTGTCTCGAACTAGATGGACAGTTCGACACAAAGCAATCCATGTAATTCTAGAGCAGCTCCCTGAAGTGTACGAAACTTTGGAAGTTATTGCAAACGATGTATCAAATCGTAAAATTGCAGCCGAAGCTGATGGTCTAGCCAAACAAATCAGCACATTTGAATTTGTATTCAGTTTAAAACTATTGCACAGCGTTTTGAGTCAGACTGATATACTCTCCAAAGAACTGCAGAGTGAATCTCTTGACATTTCTAAGGTTTTTGCAAAAGTTGAATCAGTCATTGACTGTTTAAAAAACTGGACAGAAATGATGATGGCTTTATTCAGATGTGGAATGAGTCAGAAGAACAGTGTAACAAATATGGTATGAAAGGTTTGTCAGTTTGAAAGGCCTTCACTACCACGCAAACGGAAGATTCCGAAAAAAACTTGAAGCTAGTAGTAGCTCTTCAGATGCTGCATTTCATCAATCACCTGAACCTGAACCTGAACAGATGTTCAAGACTGGCATTTACTTTGCTGCTTTAGACCACAGTAATTGTAAAACCTGCAATCTCGTTTTTCCAAGAACGATTATGATAAAATCAACTGCAATTGCCCATTTACTATTTAATTGGACCGAAATTGACAACAACGCTGTTTATGGCAATCCAAAAGTTTTATAACTTGTCTTTAAGTTTCTCTGTACATCTTAAGTTTTTTCACTGTTATGCCAAAGAACAATTTTGTCAAAACAGACAAAGCAACCACAAGAAATAACGTTCCAAGAGTTGGCTGATTTTTTTATTGAGAATGATCTTCAAGCCAGTGCACCAGATGTTTGGCAGCTACTAGAAATATCACTTTCGTGGCCTATCACAACAGCAAGCGCAGAAAGGTATCGTTTTCTACTACACTACGAAGGCTAAAGACATTTCTTCGAAGCACCATGACAGAAGACCGCTTAAGTGGGCTTGCCCTGATGTCCATTGAGCAAGAATTGACGTCTGAATACATGAAAGATAAAAAACTAGATCTGTTAGTTGACAGATTTTCAAATCTTCTAGCCGATAGGAAGGCTAATGCTTCATTAGAAGTAACGAAAATTGGTTCGTTTGAAAACCATTACTGTAGTTCTGTTCACCTTAAAACTTTGTCTTGTACACAAATTTGTTTTTGTGTTATAAATGTCCTTGCAGTTATGTCTAGAATAGAAATAAACTTGTATAATTTGAAGTTGAGTCTTTTTACAATCCATCAATATAGTAAAATTGATTAAAACCAATGTTTAAACAAAAAATACACATATACTTTACTTTAGTTCTTAAGTGGTAGTTTTCAAAAAAGTTTCCACGGGACCACCCCCCCCCCCCCCGGAGACCCCGTGCCCCCCCAAATTATTAGGTCACGCTACGCCTATGGTGGTTAGTAGTTCAGAAATACAACATTCCTATTGATTTTAATGTCGAAGATGCAGAGAACTGGTGAAGGCGCTGTTGTTGAGAATAGTTAAGTCGGTACGAACTCGGTGTGAGGGCTGAGTTGGAAGGCAGCGCCTGCACCACGCCACATCGCCAGCAACATTCTCATTCCTAGATACTGCCTCGGCAACAAGCAATATTACTGATAACAATCCCATACATATTATTTCTTGGATTATTAAAGTTAGGGCTGAAGTTCTAGAATTTAAAATTATAAACACATGGCTAATGGATGCAAACTACAACTTTTATGTAACCTATTGGAATACAATACAGGTTTTCGTTTCGTAGTGAGATGTCCCATATTCGACTACTGAAGAAAAAAGTGGGTTGGGCTTAAAAAACATTGACTAATGAGCAGTACAATATTGGTTGGGATTGGTTGGTGCTTGGAAAATTTATGTTGGAAGCAATGTCTTACAAAAACAACCACTTACAAGTTAATTTAAATTATGCTACTATGCTATTATGCTATATGCTATTACTCAGGGCCCGATTAAGGTTTTTGGCGCCCGTAGGCTATCTTGTACTTCGCGCGCCCCCCCCCCCAACGGTTTCCGGCCGGCTTCCCTCTGTCAATTTTCAATAATAAAAAAGTGTTCTGCTTGTATAGCGGCCATATTATATTTTTTGTAATAAAATTTCAACTTACTTAAAATTTAAAGACCATTACAGAGAGAGACCATTTAGAGTATTAAACTTTAGGAAAAGAAACAACATTCAGCAACTAACTATAAACTTTAATTATTGTTCAAAGGTCTAAATGATACATGTATGTATAAAACAGTTTTTTGCTCATGTAATATGTTCAAATTCAACGGTTAAAAAGAACTATGCTGTTTGCTGTCATTTTTTCCTAAAAACATACAAACAAACGAACAAAAACAGCAAAATTATAGAAAGTGCAAAACTTGCAAAGGGAAAGGATGCTTACTGGCTGAGCATTTATTTGTATCTTTAAAATGGAATATGGTCTATTGTTTGTAGACTTGTAGGTAACATTCCTTTAAAAGAGAATCAAGGGTTCTTATTTACCACTGGTTTTGTAGGACATACAAAAATGTGTCCTAGCTACAGCCAAACCTTACATAAGTTTTTAATTCTTATACATTTTTTGTAGATTACTATCATTAAATAGTCACAAAATTCAAAGTTCAGCACTTTGTAATGTTTACTTTCAAAAAATCTGTAGGCTTTATTTTTTTTCCAAAATAAATTAAAATGCATACTGTAATTTTAAGGCTGTTAAAATTATGTGAATTTTATCTCTTACTTCAGTATAAATGCTGCCATAATAATGGAGATTTTATTGTTGTCCATTTTAATAAGAAAGCTTAGTAGCTACGTATAGCCTGTTTAATTAGCGTTTTAACTGTAAATCAACTGAAAAGGATTTATAATAAATCAATGAACATGGTCCAAATTGGTCCATCAACTTTCTCTGGTTTATTCAAGTACATTATGTTACATAGAAATGACATTAGACTTTGGTATATAACTTGGTGACTTGAACATTTAATCACAATAACAAACAATGAGCTAGAACTATAAAATTATTAGGCCTACTGTTAACAAAAGGAACTTTTTATTTTCTCATGACGATATATTCCCTGATTAAACAAAGTCTTTTCTTCCGTGCTTTTGATGAGGCAAACGCATCGATCAAGTCATCAAACGGAACGAGCTGTACATAGTCACTTTTCTATAAATAAGAGAGCGAGTGCCTGGAGTTTTTCATGCCGTAGAGTCGACCTCAAATAATTCTTGACTCGAGTAAGAGCAGAAAAGGATCTTTCTCCGCTGCAATTAGACACACCGCCATGCTCAAGAAGATCCGCAATGCCACTTCCCACTCGTTCGGAAAAAGAGATTCAAGTTTTAGGGTTTTTACATGTTTCAATAGCCTGTAGGCTTTAGTCCCCGGTCGGTTTGACTTTCTTCTTTTCCTCCATTCTGTCTGACAGTACATTTTCCTCTTCATAGAATGTATTATCATCTTTTTAAAAATTTTTGAAGATACACAAACACTCATCTGGAAATGAATCATCTAGGTCTGTTGAATATTCATTCATTAGCTTTGTTGCCTTTTCCTTCAAGATTGAACTCTCAATTTTATTCAAATTCCATAAAAAGTTGAAGGAGTTCTCGGTAGTGTGACATAAATTGATTTTCTCCTTGTTAGTTGCCCTAGGAGTGTATCAATTGCTTTGTAGTAACAATTTATCAGGAATGATTTCCGCCCATCAAACTCAGTGTGCCCCTCTTTGCTTTCTCCAAAAGGGATTTTTGGTTTCTTTTTCCTTGTAATTGTCTTGTTTGTACTCTTGAGAATTGCACATAAGCTTTGCCTCACTTTCAAAGTTAGAAAATTGTTCCTCATTTCTTAATGAACTTAGAAAAGACTCTAGGAGCTCGTACGAAAGTGCTGTCTGGATCTAAGTCTCCATCTTCAGATTGAAGTCGTACACTGATGTCATGAAACTTCATGAGTAGTACTTTATTCCAAAACAAATCATCATGGTCATTTCCAAAGACTGGAGCTTCTCTATCAGTTGTTTGGCTTCAAGTCTGTACGTCTTTTTTATTTTCTTCGTTTGAAGTGATGTCTTGTAACGCTGCGATTATTTGTTTATGATGACTTGTGCATGGCTTTACCGGCATCTGCTCTTGCACTCCAGCGAGTTTTCGAAAGGGTCTTGACTGTCAAACATTCTTTGTCATATTGCGACAAGAGAATTTCCCATCTGTGTGTAGATTGAATGGAAAAAGTTGTACATTTTGCTGTGCCAGGGCAAAATATTCAACAGAACTACTACTACTTTCTGCAGCGGTCGAACCTACTAGCTGTAACGAATGAGCTGCGCAAGGAACGTAGTGAGCAAGAGGGATTTTGCTCTTTGATTCGATTTTGAAGCCCCTTGTAACACCCAGACATGTTTACTTGCATTGTCGTAACTCTGACCTCTACAGTCACTGATATTTAAGTTCAAACTTTCAAGAGTATTTATCACAGCCTTCTCCATATCCTTCCCCTTTATGGCCACAATTTGGGAATGAACGTTATGAACCGCTCATTAGGTGACCCGTCAGGTGCTACCCCCCGCCAAAACGAATGACAAAAGTCAATGAGATCCACATTGGAAACATATGGAGTAGAGTCGACAATAATCGAAAAATACTTAGAATTCTTGATATCTGACGCGATTTTGGATTTAACAATTGTCAGCTAACAGAGTAATAAACTCGTTAACGATCGTGGAAGATAAGTATGAGGGCACTCCTTTACCTTTATTTCCGAAACGAGCAACATGGGTCAGCCATGAAAGGATCAAACTTGCACAAAAGCTCGATACAGCCAAGGAAATTACCATTTTTATTACTGGTTGACCCCAAAATTTCATTTTCAACCATAAAACAGTAACGGAAGCCCTCGAGTAGTTAAATACTTAACTACTTCAACAACTCTTGACAATACATCTCTCCAATATTTCACTTCTACTTGATGCTGCTCAAGTAGTTTTTGCATCAATTCTCTGACGGTACATTCATCCGGGTCAAATATTTGTTCACACATTCCTCTGTGCTCTAGACTATTATCATGTTCTTGAATTTTGTTGTGAATTTTTCCAATCATTAAAGCCCGCATGTAGCTAAGGCAGTCGTACCCCCATAGAGCTTACAAGGAGCACAGTATACATAGCCAGTTGATTTGGAATAAACTAAATGAGTTCTCTTTTACAATCTCTCCATTTACAAGTTTTTTGAAAAAACAAGCTTTGTTCAAATAACGGTTTTGGTCAGAATACTGCCGCTTTGATTGGGAAAAATCCCCACTGTCATTTTGATTGATGCTGTGCACTGCAAAGTATTCACGCAATGCCTCATTTACCAGCCATAAAGCGGGATCATCAAGATTTTTTGAATCGGTTACCTCTTTATTTGCTGCTACACAATCTTGCAACTGATGTCCCAAATCTGCTATTTGCTCGGTTGATGGTGGTGAAGGGACGTGTACAGGTGCAATTTCCGTTGTGGTGTCTGAGACATCGGTAGCAGTGGCACTGGCAGGCTGCTGAATCACTTCCACTTCCACTATAACACCGCTGTCCTCACTCAACAACGTTTCGTTCAGTTCCCGTGACGACCGGCAATGTCTCAGCAGAAACAACTGGGAGTTTCGGGTTTATTGAAAAAATCGTCTAGTCTATGAATTTTATTTAGAAGAGCACTTTCCCGTTCGTTACGCTCCCGGGCCCGTTTACGGTATTCGGAAACCACTTGGTTTTTTTACTCGTAATGTAGCCTACATATGTAAAACAAGCAAACCACTGCTTCTTCTAATATTTTCAGTATCAAACACTCTACTCGACTTACGAATAAATGTCAGTGTTTATAATAACGAGCAATGACACCAATTAATCACAACGAAAGTCCAAAATAATTCATAGGCACATAGGCCTAAAACAAACAGTGCAGACGAGGAGACGACTGACTGCAGCTGCAGCTACACTCTGTCTCTATCTGTCAGAGAGCGTCAGTGTTGCAAACGGCGAAGGGCGGCGGCCGGCGGCGCCCCTCGCGCGAAGCAAAATTTCCCTTTTAGTTTCCCTACCGTTACGATAATTACTATGCGTTGTCACTAATCGCTATTAATTAATTTCTTTTTCTACTTAATAGTTATTTTTTAAGTAAATGGAGTAAATCTAAGGTCTAGGTGGATGTGTAAATAATGTACAAAAATGTATAGTGAAGTTTTAGACCATACCATTTTAATTTACTACATATAAAAAGCACTTCATCTTGAACTCCGAAGCGCCCCCCCTAAAATCGTCACCGGTCTCGCGCCCTAGGCTGCAGCCTTACTTAGCCTACTGGTTAATCGGGCCCTGCTATTACTATTTGTTTTTTTCACGATACCTCAAATTACATTCTTTTTAGGGGGAGAGAAGGCCAGTAGATATATAATCGAAACTTATTATAATACTTGTATTTTCTTTGTATACAGTAAAATGTATTATTCTTTTAGCACTAACCTACACAGACGGGCAAAAAGCTATATTGCCTATAATTAATACCATGTCAAATTTAAAGACAAATAATATGCGCATATCTGTGTTACTTTCTACTTTCGCCCATATACTTATTTTCAATCTGTGTATATTTTACTTAAATCATTTAAATAAAATACTATATCATTTCACGTCCTGCTGAAACTAGCCACTATTCCACTCAGTAGTCAGCAATAACACTGCTTTGTAATCAAAATTGGGGTAGAGTAACGATAAGCAGACACGGTTTAATATATCGGTTAGTATAATCATCGATACTATTCAAATATTGAATACGGTTTATAAAGCACGTCAAAATATCTATAGTCATAATGAAAAACAATTTGAAATTAATATAATACACACAGTGACAATCTCATAAATGATAAATGAGATGTAATTATCAAACAATTAGAACTTGAAATAGGAAAACTCATAAAAAAATCAAAGAAATGGTTAAAAAATAAAAAAAACATTTACAACAGAAAATACCTAATATGCGTTTATATGTTTCCCTTGTGTAAAAATAATTAACTGGTTTTCGAGAATTTATGAAACATGTTCTATAGAAAACCGTACTGTACTTCTCTTCTGTACAAACACTCACAGAGATGATTTGCAAACAGGTCAGTTGATATACCACTTTTTAAACGTCTTTCACAATCCTCCACGAGCTTTCGACTGTCTGTTATTATTTCTAAAAGAAAATAAGTGTATTATATGAAAAAGTGTTTATAGGTAATACAAGTTATATATTGTTAAGAAAAATCAGTATTGGTTTGTTATATCAAGAGTTATAACTAAGTAAAAATGTCGATGCCGATGTAAAAAATTGGGTCCGCTTATTTTACTTTACTTTACCCCAAAATTGTGTTAACTGTTGTTTTAAGTTTCACTACCTCTGAACTTGTTTGTATCAGAAAGCTAGTTTGTAAAAATTGTATGAGCAAATCATATCTAATAAATCAACACTATAATATTGCACGATTCAGACGCTGTGTAAAAACCATTTGATATTTTGTGGCTTTTACAGAGATTTGATATTTGTTACAATGTCGGTTTAAACACATTAGGAATTTTTTAATGTTCGTATACAAATACTTAACAAAAACTTAAACTTCACTGATTTAGTCTTCATTTGGTTGATTTTGGTTTTTTAAACATTTTCACTCATGAATGAATGTAAAAATCGCTAAAATAGCTAAACAAACCTTAATAAACGCTAAACAAACAACTCTGCCACTTATCTTATTTTTGTGTCAGATTCAATTTGATGATGACATGTATTCTATTGCTGGTATTATATCACATAGATATTTAGAAATACAATAGAATCATGGTTTCTTCTCTGACTAATATGACGATTTACAAATACGTTAGTGATCAAACATAATTAACTGAAAGTATTAACTGAAACATATAGAATATTTGTATAGAAAAATTACCAAATTTTTCCTAACACAACGCCCTGAAGTTTTTTAAGCAAGGATAAACTAAGCGTTAAAAAATAATATACATAAAAATGTTTATCGAGATTCCATCCCCTAAATAGGTACAACCTTTGTATCTAAGAAAAAGAAAGAAAGCAACTGTGATAGAACAAGACGTGTGATGAGGCACAAATTTGAAAATATATACTCCTATGAATCCAAAGATGCAGTCATGATGACCTTATACACCCTTTTAAATTTTCCACCTTTTCTCGATTCTTTCCATTAATACAATAGTCAAAGTTTGGCTATTCTTCACATCATATACAGCATGACGTGCCTTTAAAATTAATATTTATTTTCTTTGATACATGACTGTATTAAACGAAGCCGTTTACTTAACTCTCTCACTATTATCTCACCTTTCTTTTACTTGAGAAGATTTTCTCTAGTTTTAACTTCTCTACGTTAAATAAGTATTGTGCACTGTTTTATGTACGAAAATAGTTTTGATCTTGTTTTTTGTATGTCTTTGAATGGCTGCGAAAATGACAATAAAGTTTTCGAGTTCTTTGGTTTTTAACACACCGTTGGCTTGGTAGTTTGTATTTCAATTGAATCATTGCTTGATGAAGTAATTTATTACTTCTTAGTGCTTATTCGTGTTATCCACTGTAACTTAGTGAATTGTCGAATCAAGTGACTATAGAGATTTGTATTTTGTTTAGATTTGTCTCGTTGTAGTTTCTTCCTTAAGAAATTTCAAGTAATAAAATAAAAGGAAAGGATAGGCTATATTGGTTGAAGATCCAAGTTCACTTTTATTTAAGGATTTTATTGTTAGGAATTTAACAAAGGTAAGTCGTTCAAAATATGCTGCAATCGGCCTTATCTGTTGTCGATTTAGTCTAGTCTTTACTGAATACTTCAATTAATATTATAATAATCTGTTCAAAATGGTTAACATTGAGGGCTATTGGGTTTTGTAGCACCATGGATAATGATCAAAATCTACATTATTGCCTAAGCCTAAACTGTTATTAGTGATGTTCATACATAATAGCATAAGCATAAAAAACAATAAAAAGGGCAAATATTTTACTTTAGACACTTCATATTTTTTGCCTTTGGAAATTATAAAAGGTGGCAAATCACGAATTTGACGTTATCAACGTTTTCTGCTCATCCTCCTGAACAAAAAATATATATGGTTTTAGGGGTTGCAAATGACAAATAACATGGTTTTAGAGGGTATATACATAAATAGTCAAGTTCTTAATGTTCTGTTTGTGTGCTGTGTCGGGATATCTGTAAATATTATCTGCGGGTGGGACTGATAGCGTTTCTGTTATCTGAGCGCTCTGGGACAGAAGTCAGAGATAATGTGTACTGTAGGTTGGATCGAGTGAGTGCGTGACAATCATGGATCAACCATCCACTAATTCGACCAATTCGTAGGCTAGTGAACTGGTGTGACGTAAATATTATCTGCGGCTGGGGACTGATAGCGTATCTATTATCTGAACGCTCCGGGGCAGATGTCATGGTGCTTCACTAGATATCGTGTGCCACAGTAGTTTTGGATCGAGTGAGTGCGCGACGATCATAGGTGCGATCAACCATCCACTAGTTTGACCAATCGTAGTGAATTGGTGTGTCGAAGTGTTTTGTCGGGCATGGTTACGTTTCGACCAAAACGAGATTATTTATTTTCTGTACATTCTGTGGAACACACTAGTGGTAAGTGTTCTCTTTTAATGTCCGTTTATATACGTAATTCATATTAGGGGTATTCATGATTTGGTACCAGTAAGATTTAAAACGCCGGGGCGGCAAATCACGAATTTGACGTTACCAACGTATTCTGCTCACCCTCCTGAACAAAAAATATATATAGTACTATGGGGTGCAAATGACAAATAACATGATTTTAGGGGGTATATTGATAAGTGGTAAAGTTTCTAATGTTTTAATGTTCAGTTTGTGTGCTGTGTCTGGATAATCTGTTTACTTGAATATTATCTGCGGCCGGGACTGATAGCAGCCTGATAGCATACCTGTTATCTGAGTTGTCCGGGGCATAGGTCAGTTCTACACAAGATATCGTGTTCAGTAGATCGGATTGAGTGAGTGAGTTTACAATGATGAATCAACCATCCACTAGTTCAACCAACCCTAGTGAATTGTGTGTGTCGGAGTGTTTCGTAGGGCACGTAAAGAGCTTACGTTTTTTAACCGAAACGAAATTATCTCTTTTTTAATAGAACAGGGCATTTTTAAAAATGAGTGTATTTGTTCGTCGTGCGGTCGAGTGGTGTTTTTAAACCGGGAGACTGTGTCGTTTCGTTGTGATAGACCACTTTTTTGTTTGCTGCTGTTTAGCTATATCCGCCAACACACTAATGGTAAGTGTTCTCTGTTAATATCCATCTATATATTTGAGTTTTTAATGATTTATTTAGTTTTTTAAAACTTTTACATAATTGCCTTTGCATTACATTTCAATTTATATTTTTGATCAGCCCCTCTAGAATTTTATATTTTACTGATAGGTACTATCTCGAGGGATGTTTTTTTCTTTTTATTGACACATCAGCGCGGGGCAGCACCGAAGGTGCTGCCGAAGCCCGCGCTGATGGCCGGAGGCACTCGTAATTAATTTTTTTCTCGAAATTAAGAAAAACATTATTAATTTTGATCAAAATTCTGCTCATTTCTGTAATTTCTCATTTACGTTTGCAAAGATGGCGGCGCAACCGATGACGTCATCACGAGGTTCAATCATTGGCCACAAAAGGTCACGTGACGCTAGACGTGGATGTAGAACATGGAGATATTACTGGAAAGTTATTTAATTTTTTTATTTTCTAGAACTTCGTTATTTCTCATTTCCACCCCATCAAACCTTTATACTTTTTTTTTATATAGGACGATTCCAATAAGTTAAGAACGCAAAAAACTCGTATTTTTTTCCGCCCCCGGCGGTTAATATGATAATTACCCATGATTTATTAAGTTTTTTACATGGTACATAATTGCCTTTCCATTACGATTCAATTTATATTTCTGATCAGCCCCTCTAGAATTTGATATTTTACTGATAGGTACTATCTCGAGGGATGTTTTTCTTTTGTTGATATCAGCGCGGGGCAAAAGGTGCTGCTGAAGCCCGCGCTGATCGCCGGAGGCACTCGTCTCAACTCGACAACTAATGGTAATTCTAAGCAATATATGGGTCAAACCTCGTTTTTTTCTCATATTACAATATAATGTTCCAATAGTCAATTAGAGAAGGAAATGACTAGAATTTCTTGCTGGAAAGCAGTTATAGGGAGCAGGCAACCGCCAGACGGTCATGTGTTTAAAATTGTTTTACATACATTACACACTACATCATATTGTAATATGTAATAACAATTTTATCAGTAATTTTTAATAAAAAAAAGAATCACGCACGATGCCTGCCTGCTGTGCAGCGCTTTGCGCTGCTTGCTCTTTTAGAAAAAAAATTAACTCGAGTAGTTCCAAATTTGAAGCCCAGATCACGTCAGTGCCCCTGATCACTAATAGGTAATTCTAAGCAATATATGACCGTCTGGCAGTTGCCTGCTCCCTATAACTGCCTTCCGGCAAGAAATTCTAGTCATTTCCTTTTCTAATTGACTATTGGAACATTATATTGTAATATGAGAAAAATCGAGGTTGACCCATATATTGCTTAGAATTACCCAACTAATTAATTTGTAGCTCGAAATTTTAAGAAAAACGTTCATTTGGATCAAAATTCGAGTAGGGTACGATAAGCGGACCTGGTTTTTTTTATATTGAAGAATGTTATCATCGATACCTAATATTCGCATCTCAAATCCTACCTGACTATCAATCGATATAAAAGTATCTATAGTCTTCAATAACAATCATATGTTTTTAAATTAAAATATAAATTTAATATTTACAGCGATCAAAAAAATTATTATAACCTAAATTAGGAAAACTGAAGACGACCATATTTGCTCCTCTCTCAGTTACAGTTGTTTCTTTCCCACAAATTTCACATAATGGTGTTTTCGGTTTGAGTCTAACACGTTGAAGTCACAAAAACAATATATTTTATTTATGTCTTATCATCTTTGAAAGCAATGTCCAAGTAGTTTTCTAAAATTGACTGCCATTTTTAATAATCAAAATTACTTATGTAAAATTGAAATATTACCCTACAGTACGTGTATTATTTTAAAATGTTTACAGCTGTTGATATAGACTATTTAAGTTAATAGTTCAAAAGAATTAATCAGTATCGAATGATTATATCGATGGTTATGATCAATATCGTTTGCCAATTTTGATATAAAAAACCGGGTCCGCTTATTGTACCCTACCCCCAAGACATCCTGCCAGAGGTCCTGGAGGAGATACAAATCTTGACATGTAGGCTATTTTTGAACAAATTCCCAATGATAGAGAACTGATGTATATGTTTTGTGCAGCCAGTACAAAGGCTTATGGAAGAGAAGATAATCAACATTTATGTACAAAATATGTAAGAAGGGATTGTATCCCAAGTGTTTTATTTTTGATCACTGATAAATTTTTGGGTTTTTTTTGTTTGAACATTATCCAACTTTAAAAAACTAGATAACTTTTACAATGTATAGTTGAACATATAGTTTTACTTAGTGTGATTGTTAATGTTATCCGTATTTTTCCTTAACTTTATAATTTGTGTTAATTTTTTTTTAAGACAACCAGTTCGTTGCCACAATTTTTTTATTTGTCAACATTTTATCAATAATTTTCAACAGAGTGTTCATATCGTAATTTAATGGACACTGAATTTATTGAATAGAGCCCAGACTTTTTTCATCAACATAAGAAGGTCCAAAAAAAACATTTTTAATTTTGAGTCAAGCTTCTTTTAATATATTCTAATAGATGATTGAATGTTTATCTATAATTTTTTTAAATCATTAAATAGGTAGGGTACGATAAGCGGACCCGGTTTTTTTATATTGAAGAATATAGTCATCGATACCTAATATTTGTATCTCAAATCCTAGACTATCAATCGATATAAAAGTACCTATAGTCCTAAATAACAATCATGTTTTAAATTAAAATATGAATTTAATATTTACAGTGATCAAACAAATTATTTAACTATACGTAAATAATAAAGAGAATAATAACTAAAAGTAATCAATTTGAACATTCTTTTCCCAATTTTTTGTTCCTTAAAAGTTCTTCCTTTAAGATATATTTATGTATATAAGGTACTCAACATTTTTTTCTTAAGAAGTAGAAACTGTAGGGAAAATTATGAGTATATTAACAGACTGCTTAGTAATAAAAATGTGTTCTTACCGAAGCCAACAAACACATATTTTACAAAATAATTAAATTTTTTAGCACCTACATTATTTAACAAATTGCCAAACAACATAAGTAATATAAATGTTTTTCTTAAAAAATTAAGACTATGATTGTTTACATGTCAGAATATTGAAGATTTATTGTTTTTTATTTGTAATTAGTTGTTTTTAGTTTTCCCTCCTACTTTACTCCACTGTACTTTGCTTTACTCACTATATATTGCCTTTAATTATAATTATTTATAGTTATGATAAGTATTATAGTATTATTAAATCATAAATTCTCTCAATAAGTATTTAAGTAGTTTTGTCTAATGATGTTGTAACTGTTCATATTATAAATTGTAGTAGTTTGGAAGAGTAGTATTTATTGTATCTTTGATTGTGTATTTATAGATTTAAGTATAATTACTTTATTTTTGTTTATATAATTTAGTTGCCATTTGAACGGTGATATTTAAAATTGCAGTAAAGCCTCCAATCAGACTAAGCCTTGGAGGATTAAATATTTCTCATGATATACTTATTAAATGTATGTATGTATGTAAGGTGTTTGTTTGAGAAATAAATTTCTTTCTTTCTATTATAACCAAAATTAGGAAAATTGAAGACGACCATATTTACTCTCTCACAGTTACAGTTGTTTCTTTCCCACAAATTTCACATAATGGGTTTTTCGGTACGAGTCCAACATGTTGAAGCCATGAAAAAGCGTCATGTAGTTTTCTAAAATTGACTGCCATTTTTAATAATCATAATTACTTATGTAAAATTGAAATATTATCCTACGTGTATTATTTTAGAGTGTTTACAGCTGTTGATATAGATTATTTAAGTTAATAGTTCAAAATAATTAGTCAGTATCAATTTATTATATCGATGGTTATGATTAAGTAATATCGTTTGCCAATTTCGATATAAAAAACCGGGTCCGTTTATCGTACCCTACCCCATTAAATTTGTGGAATAAATAACAGAGATAACAAATTATTTACAAACACTTTGCAAAAAGGATAGAAACCCTCTGGCACTGGCAGGCACACACTTGTAATAAATGCTTGGAACTGGTTGAGTACAAACAACTTGAAAAATACCTATATAGCACTAAAGGGTTAAACATTGAATCTAACCTTAGACATGAGAAAAGGCCTGTGAATAACCCTTGGAAATTTTTCCCCAAGTGGCATAACTCTTCTTGACAACAGACATGGCAACTCTCTCAAGGTTAAAATTTGATTATGAAAAAGTCGTATCAGCAAATTTTAGAGATAATATTTACTTCACCATGTCAGATGTTGGCCTAAAACCACTTTATACCTATTTTTTTGAAATAGTATAGTATTATTTCCAGAAAGAATTTGTAGGCACTGACAAACTATATTGATAAAATATTAGCCTGACCAACATTTTAAACATACTATCTAAATCTCAATTAGTTCATTGATGTAGGGGACGGGAGGAATCAGGGTTTCTGAATAATAAATTATCTATGTCTCTAAAGTACTAAATAAAAGTTAGGCCTATAGGTTTAGAATTAAAAGGATTAATTTAGTAAATACAATGTCTTCAACATCATAAATAATAAACGAACCATAACTATCAAACAAACAGATGGATAGGTAATAAAAATGATCTTATTTCAATAATAAAAACATCATGACAAGAAAACAAACACATAGAAATCGGGATATTGTCTTTCAATGTTATTTTGGTTTGTTTTCCAAATTACTTACATTTTTATTTTAATGAAGTCATCAAATATCATGTTAACAATCTTTAAATGTATTTATGTTTGTACAGATGACTTGAGTGCATTCAGTTAAACTTAAATATTAAATTAATCAGTATTGGTTGATTATATTGATTGTGTATAGATGCAATGTTGATATAACAAATTGGTCCGCTTATCTTACTCTACCCGCAATTAGTTCCATCACTCACCTATTTTTTGTTTGTCTTTATTTTAGCCACAGTTTTCTACCTCTTCTAGGTGAACTTTATTTTCGTTTTCATTTTTCGGTGTTGTCTGCCTCTGGGCATTTTTATGTTTGCTTATTTGTAGCAATTTGTGATTGGTTAAATTTTGTTATGAAGTTATTTTGACCAGTGTGAAACTGCCAATGGATTCCACTAAGGAGTTCTAACCCATTTCCCTTAGCATTCTTCATAGCCAGTTCCCACCACTCACTTAAGTGATATAATGAGTAAAAATTGCAGATGACTGACATTGAAACTTAAACTATAAACTTACAAATATAACCTGTATGCTAACTAAAACAATCTACAAGTTGGTACATTACATAGCCGCAGTTTAATAGGTGGCCACCACCACAATCGAATCACGATTATTGAATCCTCGATTAAAGTGTCGAGCCAAATTACACAGTAGGTATTTCAAATAATAATATAGTTCTGCTGCTTTTAAACCTTAAAAATTAATATATTTAACGATAATTAAAACTATCTATGTTATTTATATTTATACAATGTTATAAACCAAACAATATAACATTTGTCTCGATTCCTTGTGACACAAAGAACACATGTATCGTAATTGTACTTGCCGCCATTAGTCAAATACCAAACAGATGATTTTACTATGAATTAATTTGGAGCCATGTCATTGAACTGAACTGCGTTGTAGGCTTTTAAAATTGTATTATAGTGGATTATCTTCACTATGTAAAAGAAATGTATTTGTTTCTGATTATATAAAATAACTAATAACTAAACTTTACTAAACTATGTTTGAGCAGCAAAATACCTACGATTACTTTAGCCAATATGAAATGGTATTTCTCCAGGTACTAATGCCTTCAAAACTACATTTACTAATAAAAGGGCAAAGTTTGTTAGATTCCAACTAAAATAGTACAGATTTTCAATATATTCATAATTCCAAATTTAGAATGCTCAAAAGTCTTCCATTATTCTTGTCGATGTCACTAGCCTACTCAGTACGTAAATTAGATCAAAACAGGTAGCAATGTTTAATTGTGAATATCTGTAGGTCAAGTGTTGTATTCGATAGTTTGGAT
The DNA here is from genome assembly GCF_021130785.1 of Homalodisca vitripennis. Classification (NCBI taxonomy): domain Eukaryota; kingdom Metazoa; phylum Arthropoda; class Insecta; order Hemiptera; family Cicadellidae; genus Homalodisca; species Homalodisca vitripennis. The sequence goes on from NW_025782104.1 coordinate 18,133, forward strand.
ATTTCTAATCGATAATCATGATTCGATTGTGGTTGTGGCCGCTTATTATACTGCAGCCCTTTACATAACTAAATATAAATTTAACGGTTTATTAACAGTTAGTACCAACTGTCAGCGGGTGTAATAAAAATTAACCATAACAGTCTTTGTGATCATAGTTGGCTATTTTCTGCAGCGGATTTGAAAATCATGAAAAAGAATTATGCCTATCTCTTAGTTATGTATTTACAAGTATATAAAGCTTCCAAGGAGACAAGCACCACATTAAAGTAAACAATATGTTCTACATAATAATACTTCAGTTTTATGAACTGAGGTCTTTGTGGGAATGCTAGAAAGAAGTTATGATCATTTACAAATAAACCAAAAAAACTTACTTTTTTCTCAAAAATACAAAACTGCTCCCAGCAAGGCACATATACCATCTGAAACTACACAATATATATTACATAATGATATGTAATTTTTCTGGTCTCATGCGTTGAGGCTTTTTTTGTTAGACTACCAATAAGTTTGAGATCTACTACATGGAGATCTGTGGTAATAACTTATTGGTAGCCTAACAAAATAATTCACAGCGCATAAAACCAGAAGTATTATAGGCTACGGTATAGTAAGTGGCCACCACCACAATTGAACCAATGTACCAAATCATTAATTAGAAATACCATACATAAGTTATCAAATACAAAAACATTCTAATTATAGTTATTTATAATTAATATTTGCTAGCTATTTTTAAGGTACTGAATAACAATATTGTTAGACATACGTTAGAAATTAATTAAAATCATTTATATGGTATTTGAGAAATGGGTGTAAGTACAATGGCGATGTACATGTATCATTTGTGTCACAATGCTTGCCAATGCAGACCACTGTGTAGCCATGTTTGTTAATCACCACTTCCAATTCTTCCATTTTGCTCTTAATTCCTTGTGTATTTATAAACAAAAACTTAGAGTGTGCAGAATTATATACAACAGTACGCTCAATAGTATCTGTGTTACAATTACACAACACTACTTTATCAGCTCTTCTTCCTTACTCCTCAAGTTTGAAGTAATATCCTGTCTGTGGTCTCTTCTGCAGGATTACTAACTATTTGCCTATTAATCACATTGATATTCTCCTGTGCCAGACATCTTTTACCCTTGATGTTAAAGTGTGTGCCATGGAGAATATGGAGTTCTCTACCAGCATTGCTTGCTTCTATAATTCTTACATTATTATATCTCTTAACTATTTCCTTTACTTCAAAATTGGTTTTCCTACTGTTTACACATAACCACTCAGGAAGGCCATATCGGTTTGGGACATCTACTAGAACTTGGGACATAATTTTTTTTAACTTGATTTAGAGTTTCAGAGATACCCATTAAAAAACTCTTGTGATTCATTATGGATTAAGTCATTTGTACCTGATATAATAACTCACATATCTTGTTCTTGAAAAATCTTTTTGTTCAACTACTATTGTAAAGTAAATATTAATATTTTTTTTTTTTTTGTAATTTCATAAAAATTCTAGTTAAGCGTGATTATTATCACATTTGAAGTGTAATTCTATTCCTTGTATTTTCAATTTTCTTTTTTTTAATTCTTAAACCATAAATTTTATATAAATTGTATTATAGCCCAACACCCAAACAGCCAAACTTGGATAACTCCAACAATTTTAATTTGAAGTTTGGTATAGAATGAAATTTTATCCCAGTCTCTTGATACTCTATTTTAAACTAGGCAGGAGAACTCCACACCACATATAAGGATTTGTCACTGAACTTGCATGCAAAATTTAAAGTATATCTCGTTTCATTCTCAAGATGTCCTATGGACAATCATACAGAAAATTGTGTAAGCTGGATTTTTGCTGATGCTATGAGGTTTGAGTCATCTGCATGAAGATACAGATGACTCTTTATTTAACTGACAACCCCAAGTGTACCCTAATTATAGGAGGTGAACAGCAATGGATCCAAGATATAAGGGCTATTCCAGAAGTAACTGCCGTTCGCTTACAGTGCTGGTAGTAGTGGGGGTAGCGCTCTCTCTCTCACACACACTGCTGAATGCGGCAGGTCACTCAGCCTCTAGCCACATGGCAGTTCGAAGGGTGTACCAGTGTTCGTTCATTTTCTATAGCTTTGCGAAATGTATGCCGCAATAGAGTTTCTTGCCAAATGTGAAATGCTTGCTGTAATTAGGTCTTTTACACCAAAATAATATTGAGTGGTAGTTATTCATAGAAAAATTTTGTGCCGTTTATGTACCAAACAAAATGGATGAAAGGAGTGCACATGAATGGGTTTGTTTATTTAAAAGTGGAGGATCAAATATTCACCAGAAAGGAGTGACAGGCTATCAGTGGTGAGTGTTGAGCTGTTTGTAAGTTCAACGAAACAGTTAAAGAAATGGAGGTTTCACAATCTCTGAGCTTACAGATAAATTTCCACAAATTTTTTTGAAAATGGAAAAGTGGTTTGCTCTCAGTGTATTAATAATGACAATGAACACTTACAACACTGTCACTGGCTGGCTAAAGGTGCATGCAGCAAAATTTCATGAGAATTACTATCAAAAGGCTTTGGTTAATCCATGAATATTTCAGCAATTTTATACTGTTTTTCAACTGAATTCGTAATAAATTCAGTGAAGTTAACCAAAGCTGTCATTGAGGATTCTTTATTCCGTAACCCATGCTGTTGTTTATCAGTAAGTTTATGGTTCTCTAAACGTGCTACTACAATCATCGATTATACATAGCTATTAAAAAGTTATATACCAATGCCAGAAAATCAATAGGGTGATAATTAGAAATACCTGTGGTTTCACCCTTTTTAAATATAGGAATTACTATAGAAAATTTTAATCTTTTGGAAGCACCATCTGATACAACGAGAAATTTACAAGATAGACTAATGGTTTAATCATTATTTCTTTTGAAAATGTCATTAATATTATGGGAATCTCGTAACTACTGGCTGACATGTTTTTAAGAGAATCCATTATTTTACATAAGTCTGTTTCAGTCACTGGAGAACTACTAAATATTATTTTATCAAAACCAGGTTTTATATCAGAGATTAAGTTTCCTTGCATCATTACTGCATTTTGTACAAGTTTTTTATGAAGCAAGATACCAATAATACTTACAAATTAATCATTAACCCTTAGCACGTCGTAGAAGCCAAAGACGAAATAATCCGCTGATCGATTAAAATATATTTTATTACAGTTTTTTAAGTTTATAAGCTCAATATATAAGCCGCAATACTAAGTAATGTACTGGCTTGACCAAATAATCCAGTTGCAGCAGGTAAACAATAAATTGTTTTGTTGCTGGCAGCTGTTCTCTCCCACTCCCGTCTGTACGCCGATGACGATATTATCTGCCATTACCAACTATCACTGGAGCATGTATTGTACCTTTGGGAAGTGTTCTTGTGTTGTCATTCCTTATACACATAGTTGTAAAAAGTTATTGTTACCATGTTTTAAGTGATATAATCAAGTTTTTATTGTTTCTTTTCTGTTGTGTAATTATGGCTCATCACCCAGACGATTATGATTATGACGGTTTTGTTGCTAAAGTTTTGATTGCTACGTTTTCTAGTGCTTATAATGATGAGGATGAAGATGATATTATGATACTCTTTTAAACAATTATACTGACAGTGACGATAATGATGATGTTGTGAATTCCCTAAGACGAATATGAACGGCACTGAAGACGCTATGAACTGGGTGCAGCCTATCTGGAAAGCGCTCTCTGTACAATCTGCTAGCTAATCTGGCATTGCCTCCAGCAAGTCCGTACACAAAGTGAATATCAGCATACTCTTAAAAAGTAAAACGGTTCATATCATACAAGAAACAAAGTAATAAAAAAAATTTAAATTAACAGGAAAAACTAGCAGGAATTACAAAGAAGAACAGAACATTCAAACAGTGACAATCACGTTCAAAACATAGACTTGCTCAACAATGTCTTGATAGTTTGTTTATTAGTTTTTCTTCATTTAAAACACCTGATTTGGTTGCTGATTGTTGGTCAGCTGTTTTCATGTAATATTATGCTATTGTTTTTTTAAGAGCATTGTGAATAGTTTGTTTCTTTTTTATTTGTGTGTATGTAACACATTGATTACTGTAAATGGAACAAAAATGATAAATATTTTTTTTAGGTTATAATAATTGTTCAGTATTTTAATAAAGAATCTTAAAAAGTTTATTCGTAAAAATCCACTACATTGTTGTATGTACTTGCAATGCATGGATTTAACCTGTTTTTACGTTTGGTGTTGTAACTCAGTTATTTGTTATTCAATCTTTTTGAAACAAAAATTGTTGAATTGGTAATAAAATATGCTAAAAAAGGTTATCCTGGTGAATTTGTTGTCAAAGTAGCCGTTTCAAAGCTAATACAATTTGAAAATTTTGAACGGCCGCCATTTTGAAATGCAATGAGATATTTGTTTTATTTTTTTCACTTCACTACCGTAAGGTTTTTTCTTTTCTTTTAGAAGTGTTCACTGTCAATTCTTACTTGTTATACAAAAATGTTCAAGAAGCAGCTGGAAAAAAACCACTTACCAATAAAGATTTTAGGAAAAGCAGGAAAAGTTAATGACTTGCTAGCAGATAGAGTAACTCTACGTACACTACGAAGAAAGCGTGGAAGACCAACTCTAAATGTTCCTCAAGAAAAAAGCAAGCAACATTTTATGGGGAAAAGAGCTCAAAGATCCAGGAGGTGTGTTGTTTGTACAAGAAATGGATTACGAAAGGAGACAATGTACTTCTGCAAGTCATGTTCCGAGACCCCATGGGCTTCATCCCGATTTGTGTTTTGAAGTTTTACCATACAACTGCCTAAATCTATCATCAGAACTTATAAACTAATCAAGATCAGCATATTGCACTTTATTTGTTTTCTTATCCTTGTACATAGTTTTAATATTTTTTATCACATGTATTTGATTTTTATTGAAATATTCCATTATTATGAAAAAATGTGATTATATTTTAATGCAAGTATTACATTATTGTAAAATTTATTTTTGTGTGTGTTAGTCATTAGGAATGTATAAAAAAATAGCTTTAAGGAAATTTCATTTTCATTTTTTTACCTTAAATGAGCGTAATCTAAAAAAGTACTAAATTTATATCGGCGTTCAAAGGGTTTAAAAGCATTACTGACTTATGTTGTATTGGAGATCTGTCCATTAGTAGATATGTTACCTTCTTTTTTCTTGTTTCCTCATTTAGAACATCCTATGTTTTTTACAAACATTTATTAAAGATTTTTTAATTTTATTTAGAAAAAAAATACTTTTTTTGGATTGGTTAGCAAATCTTTATATTGTTTATTTTGTCAATATTTTTAAATTTACAATTGTATTTTTCTCAGATTTGAGTTCATTGGTTACCCATTTATGCATAAATGTCTTTTTTTCTTTAAAATGGGAATACCAAACTAAAGTAGTACATGAAAATATTATTGTTTTTAATACACAGAAGCAACACACCATAAACAGACTCCTCACGTTAGAAATAAATTGCTACATAGTGTTATTACTATGTGAGAATTTCCTCCCAATGAAAGACAAACCATTATTTTTTTTATTGTGCCTTACACATTGTGTGTGTACAGGATGAAATATATCATCATTATGGCTTTAAATTGCTGAAAAAGCTCAACAGTCAACTGAAGGGTTAATTTGAAATAGGTGTGTTTATGCAATAACGTTTTTTGCAGATGTCGAGCACTTCACAGAAACATCGCAACTTCGTGGTGGAGCCAATGGGTGACAAGGCAGTCACTGAACTGGCTGGTGTTGGAGAAGTTTTGGGGAAAAGGCTTGAACATCAGGGATTCGACAAGGTACATATTTTTGGTTTTCCCTGAATAGTAATTTATTTTTCAGATTGTTGTTTGCAATTTGATTTTGATATTGATTTGTTTGAATCATTATAAAAAAATACTATGAAATTTCTCATTTACAAAATGTCAATTTTTATAAGAAATAGAATCATTAGTTAATTCAATGATTGAAGTTCTTAAACACTCTCAAAACTCTAAATAGTGGCCATTCCAAGCATGTTTTATGTTTTAAGAATGGCATTAGTAAATTGACAAAATAAACAATATCGTTCTTATATTATAAAAATTTCAATAGAAGGCAAAAATACTAGAATACGAGACACTTTATTTAGTAGTATTGCCAACAACAGTAAAGAAACTTCCCCTTCATTGAATCCTTGGTTGAGTATAAGCAATAGTGCCAGACTACTTCAAATTTCTTGTTTTGTTTGATGTCAAGAAGATGTTCAATAGTGTGAGCTAATTCAAGGATAGCATCATTGCAAGGATTTAAGCAAACATGCAAGTGATATACCTGCATTGAGCCAACATACGTTTTATCTTGATTTGTTGCAACGTTATTTTGAATATTTTACATTGTATTGTGGTTATTTGTTTCCATTTCACATTTAGAATCTGTAATTCAATTCTTTGGTTTATGCTATTGATTCTTTATATGCCCATGATGAAGTAGTGTCTTAAAAATTTTATTGAATAAAATAAAAAATCATCGTCTGTGAAAATGGTTTGCCATTAATTAAGTGTTATTTGGTAATTTGGTGTTATTTAATAAAGTTTAAAATATGGATTTATGCTGATAGTCATGAAAAAATTTTGTCTTGGAAAAACAATCAACAGGAAACTACATTTGAGTCTATTGGTTTTGTAAGACCTGGATTTTGGACTAAGGAAGTTGTATAATAATCTTAATGAAGTACAAAGTGAGGATATGGTGGTTGTTATCTGTGGTGCAAATAATGTGAAGAACGAGTCCGCGAAAGCAATTAATGGAATTTCAAGTTTTCTTCAGAAAGTTAATGGTACGTACAAGATCGTTGTTTTAGATGTTCCTAAGAGGCGTGAATTATCGGAATGGTCGTGTGTTAATACTGAAGGTAACAAAACCAACTCAGCTTTTTAAAGAACTTTGTAAAAAGCATCCAAATTTTGTGCCAGTTTAGGCTGGTAAGTTGGCGAGGATGATTCATACCAGACATGGAATGCATTTAAATCCTAAAGGCAAAAAGTGGTTAGCTGGTGAGATAATCAAGGCTATAAAATGTATAAGAGAGGATTGTATCAATCTGTATGTAGAGAAAGAGGAGCCTTAACAGTAAAATCTCTTTGGAAAACTCCATCACCCTGTCAGAAGTCCATTGATGTAATAAGAGATGATATGCCTGCTATTCTGAGCAACTCTAGTGTAACCTCAGACAGTTTTTCACCAGAATGTTCAAGCATTATCAAATAAAATACAACAGTTTGATCAAGTGTTAAATGATTGTAACATTGATTATATGTGTGTAACAGAACACTTAATGTCAGAAGAAGAATTAAATGAAAATGCAGTCATTAATGACAGCCAACTAGTGTCTAGTTTTTGTAGGAAGCGAATTGGTCATGGAGGAACTGCCATCTTCTCTAGTTTCCCCTTTGCATGAAATCATGGTAAATAGTTCAATTAATAAGTTGTCAGTTGAATTGGACTGTGAACTTTTTAGTGTAGGACTTGTTGATATGAAATTGGTGCTTGTAAATGTCTACAGGACCACTAATGGAGAAATTAATACTTTCCTTAGTACTATGGAACAAGTTTTATCTTACATTAATAGGCTGAACAAAAATTCTATCCTTTGTGGGGATTTCAATCTTCAATTTTTAAAAAGTTGACAATATTGTTGCTAACCAATTTGTTAACTTGTGTCATTTTGTATGGCCTACAAGTGACTATACGTGAACCCACATGAGACGGCAACTATATTGATAACTTTTTTTACATCTTTGACCTTCCAACACTATTCATTCATTTGGGATAGCTATTCACTGTGCAGACTATAGCTCAAGAAAAAAACTCATAACCTTCAAAAGAAATTTTAAATATAGGATCTAGTTTTAAGTGTATATCTATTTTAAACGATTCCAATATTAAACTATTTAAGTATCACCTCATCGAAGAAAATGGGAATGATTTTTTGTCTCCAATAATGTAAATGCATTGTTTGAACTTTTTAAAAAAATATCCAGTATTATTATGAAATAAGTTGTAATAAACAAATTAAGAGTTAATAACAGGCATAATAGTAACAGAGTTAGTTCTAATGTAATCAAGTGGTATACTGATGAACTGTTGGCAAAAAGAAATGAGCTTAACATGCTTTACGAATTGTTAAAATCATCTAATAGGCCTGAAATGCATAGAATAAAAATAAATTATGGCCAACAAATGAAGCTCACTACAAAAAAGTTCAGCACGAGTCAATGTCAAGATGATGAAGGGAGTAAGTGATGGGGAGGGGGGGGAAAACCTAAAATCAGGGCCTGTGTACAACAAGTTGAAGTATTGGAGGAAAACCTGCAAACATTGTTTAACTGTTTCACAGAAACCCTGCATGCTTACTATTATACTTTTATTAATGTAGCACACCTTTGACCATTATATTTCTTTTTTTGTAAAGTGTATATAAATATTTCTATTTAGAGTTTAAGTATAGGGAGTCCATCAAGAAAATACAACAATAAAACCGATCAAAAATATTCATTTTAAATTCAAGGATGGAACCTCATTACAAGCTCTGCTTTGGAGGCCCTGTATCTTTCTTAAAGAAAGTTAAAGTTTATTTTATTAAATGCTATTATTGTTTATATTTGTTACAACATAATATGGTATATTTTAAATATTGTTATGTGTTTTATCTTAAGATCAGACTGACCACGAGAAAGGCTTTGTTATATTCTATTCTCATTTTTAACATCTTTATTTTGGTATTTTGTTTACATTTAAAAGAATATTTTCAAGAGGATTATTTTTGGTTTGACTGTCTAACAAGAAAAATATCAGATGCATATATTACTTTATTTAAGAAATAAATTTCTTTCTTTCTTTCTTACACTTTCCTGTTTTTCTGAATTCTTCTGTTAATGGAATATTTAAAAAAAATGTATTTGACATTGAACATCTCTTGTGTTTTAGACAATTGTGCAAGCCACTTTGATGATCCATATACAACATTACCTACTCATATGATGTAATATACAGGGGAAAATAAAAGTAATATGTTGTTATTAGTAAATCTGTTTATAATACAAACACTCCTTTAGTTTTGAAAACTGTTCCAAAGTGATAGAGAAACAATTCTACTTTTTGTAATTTTATAATTTACGTTATGTTAAAAAATGTGTAACCCATAAGGTAATTCACATTTGTATGTTCTAAATCTGCTCTAAATATTATTGTGTTTAACTTCTGGACTAATTTGATTGTACTGTATAGGCATATGTTGTGCTTGGACAATTCCTGGTGTTGAAGAAGAATAAGGAGCTGTTCCAGGATTGGATGAAAGACACCTGCAGCGCCAACGCCAAGCAGTCAGCTGACTGTTATCAATGCCTCTCTGATTGGTGTGACGAATTCTTGTAGTTCCGTATACAATGCTTTTTAATTTATTTTCTGTTAATAACAATGAACTGCTGTAATATTCATGTCTTTTGCCAAATTAGTGGTGTAAAGATATACATTTGTTATGCAACAAAGATGTATAAACAATTCTAATACGGTAAAAAAGCTTTTATGTTATCTCTAAGTTAAGTTAATTGCATATTCTGTTAAGGTTGTTGACTAGGCTGTCCTTGGCCTTGAGCTCTTATTTAATAGTTACATTATTTGTACTTTCAACATCTGAAGGCATTGTAAGTAACATTTTGTGTTAAAAGATCCTTAATTTTCACTATACTGAAATATAACTGAATATAAGTTTGATAGAGACACATTGTTATATTTTAAAGTACACAAACTGGTTTGTATCATAATAATACAGTTTGAGAATAACTGCATCTTTTTGGCCAAGTATGCATTTAGCATTCCTAATTGTGTTTATTTTTAATAAGATGAAGAAATGTATAATAAGTTCTTAGATTTAAATAAGAGAAGCTCATAGAATTTTACATTTTTATATGTTAGTATTTAACGTTTTAAATGAATTTTGAAGAATGGTTTGGTAAATTAAAAGATTCAGTGTTAAGAATTTAAACATTTTGTAACTACGCACATTTCATTAGTGAATTGATTATTGTAAAACCCAAATAAATATGAAGATATAAATTTAAGATTGGCATTTTTTGCACAGCATGTTTTAAAAGTAACTACAATTAAGTTGACAGTGTTTGTTAAACATTCATTTTCAGAGTCCATGAGCTTACTATTTTTTTAACAATATATTAAACTAAAAACTGTTTCACATCTTTTACTAATTAGTTTCCTGTAAATAATAATATTTGTATATTTAAAAATAAATATTTTGGAATCTGTTGCATTTGTGTGGTTTGTCCTCTTCAGTCCTTGACAAGAAGTTACTTTTATTACTTTAAATTATAAAAACTATGTAGGTAATAAAACCTCGTTCATTGCAGTAACTTTGCTGTAAACTTTGCAGTAAACTAAAAAAAAATCAATAGTGAAAGATTAGGTATGTTAGACCTTGCACCTTGATGAAGAGGGCTTTAAAATAAAGAATACATAATACATAAATTAGTTTATACTTGAAATATTGAAAACTTTTCTCAGTTCAAGTGGTATAAAATTTGTAAAATAAATACTTGCCATGTGCAGTAATTAACATTTTGACTGTAGTAATCACTATGTATCAGATTACACTTATTACTGTCGTCCGATAACCTTAAAATATATACTCCTGTTGTCAAAATGTTAAAATTCATAAAGCACTCTCTATAGAAATAAAAATCCAGATATTCACAAAGTGGTCCTACTCTCGCAGCATTTTAGTACAAATGGAATCTGATGGCATGTCTCAGACATACTACTAACAAATAGTAGATTGTCAAAGGAATGTTGATATAAGGTACATCCTTCTTAGGTAATCTAAAGATAAATTTTAATCAAAGTTTAATTATTTGTCTCATTTGGTTTGTTTGTGACTGGAATACAATCTTCTTAACCCTCATTTGTATAAGTGTATCAACGTGAAAAAAAACCATTTGAATTGTTGGAATATAAGTTAGCATTAATTGATTTTTTCTTCTTTGTTGGTGTTTATGCCATTATGTCTAACTGTGGTAAAATTCACCTTTGTTTTTGTTACGCAATCTTGGTGTAGTTTGGTACCTGGTATGTGTTCAGGCATTTGCCATTATTATATGTTGCAAAATTTATAACACTAAGTTTTGAGGATTGAAATCTACCCTTTCACAGGTATAAAAAAACTGATATAAACATGTACTTAAGACCTACATCAAAAACACGATTGCAAAAAATACTGAAAATCTGTCCCCTCGGATACGAATTCAAACAAACTGCTATTTTATCCAAAGGATTAAATTTTTCCGTGGCCCATAAATCAGTGAATGGTCTGAACTTAATGAATGGAAACGAGTTGGCTGTTTCCCAGCTATCTTAGGAACAGAGTGACAGATTTCGGTGCGAGTCCAGTCTCTTACTGAACAAAATTTCTCCCACAAAACCTATTCTTAATAAGTAGGAACTTGAGCCTGTATCGATACTTGAGAAAGATAGTCAAAATCTTACCATTCGACAAAGCTACTGTTGTACTAGACACAGTAACGTACAAAATAAAAATGATGGAAACTTTATATGCCGGCAAATGTTAAATAAAGATCCCACTGATGCATTTGAGCGCAAAATAATTAAAAACCTTTCATAAACATAAAGAACAGTTTTCAGATCATTCCAAAGTTTTACACATGTGTGACCTTTCAAAAACCCACGAACCTGTCATTCCTCTCTGACCAATAATTAGTTTTATTGAATTCAGTTAGAAGATCAAATGCTCAATCAGAGAAGGAGACTTTCTATACACATAATTATGGAACTGTTAGAGCTATGCACTCAGTGTACCTACTTTGGATTAGAGGTTAAAATCTACCATTGGTGATGGGATCTATCTTTATTGCTCATTTTTACCAATGTTTTTATGGAAAAATTTGAGCAAAAATCCCTGGCTTCAACTCAGTTCAAACCGAGGATCTGGTGGAGAAATGTGAATGAAAATTTTGTGGTCTTCCCTCAAGGAGATACTGAACTTAATGAATTTTTGTCCCACATAACCCATTTCTCACACCTTGCCTAACCTTGGTGGTAGAAATACAAAACAAACTTCCTTTTCTGGATGTCTGTAGTAAAAAAACAGAGATGTAATTAAGAGAAAAGTTTATCAAAAGAAAATACACATGCCAATATCTAAATTTTCAATCGAACCATCAAAATTTTGTCAAAGAAGGAGTTGTATACTCTATGACAGAGCAAAGATGCTATTTATGTACATTTTGTCAACACCTTATGTGTCGGAATTATTGGAGAAACTCAAAGGATTATGCAGATAATATAATATTAGAACCACCTTTAGAATACAATATCTCATAAAAACTAAACCAAAAAATGGCAAACAGTACTCAAAAAAACTGTTTAAAGTATAACAGGAAATACATAAGTGAAACAAAAAGACCACTAAATGTGAAATCAGAATGCTTTATTCAACATCTTCAAGACATGAATATACGTCAAACCTATTGCAAATTGTTATACAATTTACAAGCTATAATTAGGTAGAAATAGAACAACATTCTATAGTATAGATGGACTTTTTTACAAGCATGTTGGCCAGTAGTTTCTTGAACATCTCTTAATTCCCGTTCTTGATGTTAGGAGGGAGTAGGTTGAGAAATCTTGCACCAGCGTGAGGGCTTCTTGGTGTAGAGGGTAGCCGTGTGCACTGGCAGGTTGAAGTTTTTAGCACACCTTTGAGGATTAAAGAACATAAAAGGGCTAGTGAAAAAGTAAAATTGCTCGACAATATTGGTCTGAATTATGAGATGGTATGAAGCCAACATAATAAACTGTGGGAGAATTTCTTCAAACTCAAACCTATTGAGGCCTCATACATAAAGTTAGCACCAAGAGTTAAGTCAACCTTGGTTGAGATTAAGCAACTTTCAGTACCAATATTTTAAAACCTTAACTAAGAAACCTAAAAGGATTTTTAACAATCCTCAACCAACAAAACATAAGGCCGCTGGAAGCTAGCTTTACCCTTTCCCCTTCTGACCATCACCTTCCTGTCTCATTATTTTTAGATGACACACCATGATAGTAAAGGAAATGTCGACATGGATCTTATTAGTGTTCCAATACAGCTTGTGTGGGTGTGATGTGTACTCTTGACTTCTGTGCTGTGACATGTGGGGGTTTCTTTCGTACTTCTTGCAAGAACCAGAGTATGAAGAAGATGAACCTGTTGTGGAAGATTTACAACCATCTGCACCCCAGATCGGGGACGCTGCTTTAGCACCCTCTGGAATAAGCACCCCCTCGGGCTCTGACGTCACGGCAGGGGGGTGCTAATTCAGCGCACGGACACGGACCAGGCACGGAATTAGCACCCCCCGACTACAAGGGGGTGCTAAATCAGCGCATGAACATGGTCGAGGCCCTGAATTAACACCCCCCCTGTTCCAAGTGGGTGCTTATTCAGCGCACGGAGATGGCTCAGTCACTGAATTAGCACCCCCTAGCATTCAACCAGCAAAAAGGATATTTATCTTTTACATATTCAATTTAATCATAAATATAATAGTTGTTATCTGGATTTTTGTGACGCTGCCACTTATAAGCTACTATCTACGATTGTTTTGCAATTTCCGATAAACGATTAAATAATATAATAATCAAATATGGCTACTTTCTCTTCAAAATTACCATAGATAATACAATATTACATAATAATGCTCCGACTAACAAGGCTAATAGACCTGAGCACTCCTCCCTCTCACACGCATTGTCATATTTGTTTAATAATTTTCACTCATGACTTTGCTTTCTTAATTTTTTTAAAATATCACCTATTAAAATAATTAATTAAATCATATCCTTCATTTATTCTATTTCAGTTTATTCTTTCAGTTAATACGTTTGTAAATTTAATTAACGCACTGCTAAATATATATTAAAAAAACATAAAATTCTCTACGCACAGATCATTAAAGCCCATGGTGGCTCTTTTCCCTTTACCTTTTTTAATTACGAGTATACAGTAATTAGAGACAAATTAAAACTAATGATAAATGCTGCTCTTGTTTTAATTTTAATTAGCTGTCTTAATTTAGATGTATAGATTCATTCTTTTGAGATATAAGATTTTTATTATTGTATATTAAGTTATTTCATATCAACTATAAGAATACTATAAAAATTACCATAATTTGTTTTCCTCTCGAATATGATATTTACTGCTGTATCTACAGTTATACATTTTTGTGAAAGTAAAAGCTATTTTTGAGTCAATTTTTGGAATATTACGGAAGGTAAAATGTAATTATGGTTTTTATACACAATTAGTCTAGTATCTATGCTGTGTCATTTTTATTGTAGTACAGGTATGGAGTACTGGGCGTCCATACCAATGGAAGATCTACTCATAGTCTAGTTAAGGGTATTCACTGATTATTAACAGTTCAAGCTCAATCCAACCGTGAAAACTCTATGAAAACATGTTTCTAGATATAATTAAAACTATGTTATTTGTATATGAGTCCATAATTAAACTATTTGTTTAATTTAATAGCTTCACGGAAATGGAGTCTTCTTTTTTTAGTTTAATTAACTCAAATTTTAAAAAACTAATATAATTTTGTAAACAATTTAGGCTCGTATTTTAGGCAAAATAGTTCACTGCCACACAGTATAAAATTTTTCTTTGTGGCATTTTTGTTTCATATTTAATTTTAATTACATTAATTACATTTTTACTGGAATGAAACAGATGAAACATGAAAATTACAGTTTTTGACTTGTCATTTATTACAGAAATGATTTTTCAGTACCTGCCCTTAAATAATTACTCGTAACCATCTGCAGTAAGAAACTAGATTGTAATTTTTTATCTTATGCACTATTAGGCGTACTGTGAATCATCTGCATAATGGATCAGCTCCAAAAGACTTAACACTGCACAAAAATCCGTAGAATGGTATTCACAAAAATATCTCAAGGTTACGCCCATAAGTATTACTATTGCTTACGTGTAAAATATCCTCTATAGAATCATGCCTAACTATTTTTCATAATTAAAGGAATATATAGAAACATCAATACACAATATCCCTTCCGGCTGAGTCGGAAGAAAGGTATATTTCACATGAGGCTACAACTTGAAGATACATTATTAGTTTAAGAACTTAAAACTGTATTAAAAATCTTATGGATGAGGCATTGGTAGCTAAGTATGAAGTATATTAATCCGCAAAGGTTTCTTCCTAACTAGTTAATTATACCCTCGATTATATTACTTTTTCTAACGGTATCGATGATAATTAGTGTCATATTACGAGAATGAATAATAGAATTCATATTGGGACTTTCATATTAAGTGATATCAACTATTACATGTAAAATATTCTCACATATATGTTTTGTTCCTCCTTTTATGAGTAACCCTATTTTCAAATGTGGATCATAAGTCTTTTATTACCTACAGTACTATCGGAAAGGAGGGATCGTAATTTTGTAATAAATTTAGAAACATCAGTTCAAAAAATTCATGGAATGTTCACATTGAAATTAAAATTGGAATATTTTCCAATTACCATTAATTTATTTCAACAGTAGTATGCCATTTTTTTTAAGAAATGAAGTAGATGTCTATGGACGTACCAGTTATTCTGCAAAAATTCCGTATGAAGGGGCGCGGTATCAGCTAGTAAACATGTAAAAACTTGAAACTCCTTATTTTCGCCTTAACATCGTTGCTCGTTTATATATCGGTTGCTCTACCAAATATGAAATATACAGAGTGAAATCAATAAATCTGCAAATATCGATTGTAGGACTGTAGGTCCACACATAATTTTGACGACGAAACCCGTCCGTGCACTACAAACCCCACTGTTCAGAATACTGATGTGGCCGTATGTTATCGAGTGGTCGAGTAATAATATCGATGTTATTCTCAGTTATTTCTATATTAATACATAACTTATTATGTATTAGTGAATTTGTTTGATGAAATTTCGTCACAAAATATAAGAAGAAATCAAACAATGTTTTGAGTGTACAGGCCCAAGGGTATGGCATATTATACTCTCTAGGTAACGGATACTTTTACACGAGTAAAGAGAAAAGATAAATTAGAACACGGTAATGATGTATGGACAAAAACTTAAAATCTTCGCCTTTTTGTATGCAGTTAAAGAATCTTTAACTATTGTGTTTTTATATTAGTCACACGTGCACTTCTAACCCCATGTATCTCGAAGTGTCAAACTTAGGGGATGAACATTCTTACAATATTGTAAAAAGGAAGAGTGAAATTTCAGTGAAGTCTTTAATAAAGCGTCTATAAAAAGGTAAAATTTAAAATTACACTTCAGCTTAGCTGTACCTTTATTTTAAGGGTATTTATATCGGAAAGTGTAATGAACTTTGTTACACTCTAATTTTCAATTCGTTGTAATTTTTTATAACTGATTTGTAAACTAGGTAGTCAACAGATGTATAAGAAGCATAAATATTACTTCATTAATAATAAAAAAATACTATACAAATCATACATAATATTTCATTATGTATACAGTAAACTTTTATGTTTTTAATGTTTTATTTTCTGGATAGAACAAAATCTTCAAAACCTCGGTTAGAACAAACTTAACAACTGCAACAAATAGCAATCTTTACTGGTACATTTAAGCATCTACGTTTACCACCGTAATCAATAACATATCTACAAACTTCCGTATAAATTTACAAGCCAGAAGTAGGTCTGAGGTCTCCCATTTAAAAAACAAAATATTAAATAGAAATATAATAACTATAAAGACATTTTTCATTTTTGGACTAGGTAATCAACATGTATTAAAGTGTTTTTTTCAGCAATGTAATGTTAAAATCACCTGATTAGAGCAGCTAAAATCAAAACAGATGATTGTTGTGCAGCCCACATTCAGTGTTGTCATATAATAAAGACGGATATTGTTTGGTAATTGGTTTTAAAAAACAGTAATTGGTTTTAAAAAACAAACTATCTCCCTTATTTCACAGCCAATTTTTAAAACTTGATATCATTGGATTTTTAATTAAATTGTGTAATAATTGAGGACCTTTTTTACCCATATATCGCTTTTTTAAGACATTTACGCTTTTTTAGAAGTCACTATTTTTAAAAACAAAGCTTGTAAAAAATTAAAATTTTTCATGTAATTATTACTTAAGGTTTATAAAGGTATATACACAATTTTAACCTAAACAATCCAACCAATATAAATAGTAAAGTAAAAAAGACAAAAACAAAACAAAATTGTTGGCTATTTGAGTCATTATTGAGTTTTAGAAAGGTGAATATGATTGTTTTTTGCCTTTGGTCCATGAATAATGTTTGAAAATATTGGTAGAGGTTGTGGAACACTCTGTATAATAATTTTATATACAGAGTGTCCTGTAATTCTTAGGACAAGTCTATATACCGCAACTGCTCAAGTCATGGCAAACGCATTTCAGAATATGGAAATAGATCTTTGGTGCTTAGTTTCCTATCCGTCAGTCTGTATGTGTTTCTTATAGACAAATTCACTTTAATATCTTAAAAACGAAATAACAAATCCTACCTAATTTGGATCAAATATTTGCCAGTAATAAGGCCAGTTATAAAAAAATATTCATTAATACTTCTGAAATGGCGGCCATTAAATCTGATTAACTTTGAATGTCTTAAAATCCAGCAGGTATACAAGAATAAATCTGATCGTGGATTGTATCAAAAATCTAATTACTCAAATACTATTTTCAAAACTAATAATAAATAACTCATTAAGAGCATCTTTACTGTAAAAAAACATGGTTCGTGAAAATAAATTAACATCAGCTTTTAGAGTATCTTATCCCTATTTTTTTATTTTTGTCATTTATTATGCAAAACAATTTAAATACATGTTTCAGGCCTATCTAAGGGTAGAATAGAATCATATAGTTGATGTTTAATGAATTTTTATTTAAATATTATGTTGTTTTAGGACATTTTATTTACGAAAATTTTAGTCAAGTGACAATCAGATGTATTTCCAATAAAACCGCTTATCTTTTCATTTTGTCATCTATAAAAAGCATTATTGTCTGAATATTACTGTACGATTTTTTTTGTTGTTTATTATTCTTAATATATAACAGGCAACCTAGTCACTTTACTTAGTTTTTTTTAAAATATATATTGTGAATAAATTTACCTAAGCTTTATCATAAATACAAGAGTTTATTATTGTTAATTAAGAAGTTTGTTTTTGTCCTTCATTGTTCATTAAGGCGTTCATTGTTGATAAATTTGCAATATCTCTAGTAGTTTTGTCAGTTAGTTTGTAATTTATTAGAAAAAGTTGCTTGGCAACAGATATTAATGTATTTCCTGTACTTTAAATGAAGGGGCCTAAGATTGTGAGCACAATTGGCATGAGATATTCTGGAGCTGCCTTTTACTCGATTTTTGTATTGTAACCTACTCGCTGAGAACCTCAATGTCGACAGTGTTTTGTACAGTAAATCTATGCATATGATATTTTATATATTTGGTCATTCGATTTGTGATAGAACCCCTCTCAAATTCATTTCTTGCAATATTTTAGAATAATTGCAGATTTTAAGAAGTTAAGAGGTAAAATATTTTAATAGCCACTATTTTGAAAGTATTGAAGATAACATCATAATATATTTTTAGTCGCCATAAAAATTTTGACCAAGACTTGGTAGGAATAAATGTATTAGGTTTTCCTTTTAGATTTTCCAAGATATTCCATTTTTAACAACAACAAAAAAAACGTGCACTAACCGACAGAAGGGAAATTAAGTAATGTAGATCCCATGATACTCAGTATATAAATGTATGTTTTGACCTAAGCAAAAACGCCTTTGGAAATACGGTAATATATTTATTTCTACGTGTTTTAACATTGTTCCAACGTTAAAAAAAAAAATAGTTGAACTAACTATATGGATATAACAGAAATGATATCGATTCTTGTAGATATTAAAATAATATTTGAATTGTTTGTCAAGTGTGTTTGAATTATACTATTCAGTTTAAATAGTATAATTCAGTTTATGATGCGTCCTTAAAAATAATTGGCTCTTTAGCCGTTGCAAAAATTTTCAATTTCACGGTTCTAAATTTTCCCGCTTTTGATTGGTATTCGAAAAACTAAAATAAATAAATAATTGTTTTTTAAAGTGGTTAATAGGTTGATATAATCTCTGACCATGTATATTTATTACACATGCCGGATTTACGCAATATCAGCTCCTCTGCGTTGTTCGTACCACGATTTCAAATTAAATTTTTCTTTAAAATAAACCTGTATTTGAATGCCTAGAAACCTAGTTTTTTTACTTTAAATAATTT
>NW_025782105.1:0-36820 GCF_021130785.1 Homalodisca vitripennis
ACATCATAAATAACTTGTTTTGTACTTTTAGTATCTTAAATTTTTCACTTTTTAAAAGTCATAAACCTTTTGTAGTTACTAGTGACTTTAAATATAGAAACACATTCTATATTTTTCTTTGGAACGGAACCCAATATGTTTTTAAATAATAATTAAAACGAAGCATTAATAATATTCTAGGTGAGATTATGGAGGCGCCTTCATTTTAGAGGAAAATACATGTAATGCTTGCTTTAATCTAACGTTAAAAACTAATTGCGGGTTTTGTCTAAAAGCCTTAAATATAATAATATTATATAAAGGGTCAGTCCTCCTTTCTCTTAAACATAATCTTTCCTTCGGCATGTTATAATGAGGTAGTTAGATGTTACTAAAAACAGTTTGCAATATACAAAAAGATCTCTAAAGTTTGTAAATAACACAATCTTATAGTTTTAATCTCTGGTTTTCGTAAAAAATAAGTTATAAAAGGTATTTATTATTTTAAATTTGTTTGAATTTTTTGTAGTTGATTGCACGCAGTGTTCATCTATTATTTATTCTTATGATAAACTTATTTTAGGGAATAACTAAATTAATATTTTATTTAGTTTTGGTGACCTATAACAGGTTTAAAAATTGAGGGGCTTTGTAATATAACTCTTGTATTTAAACATATAACATAATATAACAGAAATTTAAAATAGAAATAAAGTATTCCAATTGAGAATAGCCGCTGAAGCAAGTAACTTAGATAAATTAAGGGACTACAATTCTTGTGGATAAACCACAGTCAGCAGCAGGATTATATTTATGGGAAAGCTATTGGTTACATCCTGTATTAGAATAACTTTTGTGTTTGAAAGGCGCTTAACTTACAATACAAATATAGATCGCAGAATAATCAATTTGGACCCAAATTTAGTCCTTACAATGGTGCTTTACTTACTCAGATCTTGTGGAAGTGCCCTTCATTTATTGACAAAGTAACGTTACCAAACATTAATGGGAACGAAAAGAGGATTTAAAAAAAAAAAACAAAAAAAAAATGCAAGGTTTAACATAAATATAAAATCAACATTCCCTGTAAGAATCAAGCATTCCTTAAAATGCAGAAAAAAGTAAACAACTTTCATTACTCTCGGTTGTCAAATTTGTGGGTATTTAAAGGAAAGGAAGTTTTTGCATTTTATATAGGGCTCAAACATTTCAACAGCACACACTCTTACAGGAAATATAGCATTATGGCATGATGTTTTCTTATGAAATAAGAAAAGCATAACTTAAAATAATTATTATCTTAAATTGTATTTCATTAAAAATATAATTTTCTACATTCAAAAATGAATAAAAACCATGTCACTAATCTTTATCTACAATTCGTGTATGCACTAAAAACATTCCACACTTTTATCTTCAGCTTCTTTTATTTGGACCTGATTACATATTTTAATTATCATATATTATAAGGTGTTAAGCTTAGTAGATAATAATATGGCGGTCCTAGCGCACTTTCGGAGCCGACCGAAAAGCAATGTAAAATACTGTTCAATGTAACATAAAGAAGCTGAGAAATAAAACAGCAAAATCTCAATGAAAAATTAACCGAATCTACAGTCGTTCGTCTCCAAAAGCGATCGGTACATTACTATCTACTCTGTGGAATGAAAAATTAACCAAATCTACAGCTGTTTGCTTCTACTTTCCTTAAGCTGTGCTTTGTAAAATGTTGTCAAATCTGCTACGAATAAAGGAAAAATCTTCGAAATCTTAATAAAATTTAATCAATTTAAAACATTTTTACTAAAAACATATCTGTACTTTAATAAAAAACTTTTCTACTAAATAAACAACATGAAACTCAACCAAAGTCTCCTACAATTTCTAGCATTAAAACAGTGCAACAAAGATGAATTCAGTGAATTGCCGGTTTATTTTCAACAACAGTTGATACCGTCTTCGATACTTTCCTTAAATGATACAGAATTCAAAGAACTTGTAAAGTCTTTTGCAGAAAAAACGTCTAATGGAGTGTTTTACTATCGGCAAAAAACTAAAAAAGTAAGGGATTACATATTTAATATAAATTACGAAAGATATTGAAAAGAAAGTAAAAAATAAACAAACAGAGAGTTTTCATCGTTTTTTTATGAAATTTTCCCATATTATACGTTCTTTCAAGATAATCAAGACTTAATTGATGAATTTCTTAGGAATTTTTGTGAGTATCAAGATTTATCAACACAATTCATTAAAGAGCATTATAGAATTTTTCTTATAGAATATAGCCACATTTTGTGTGAAACAAAACGTATTACTGTAGATAATATTCCATGTGATTCCTATGAAGAAAGACACCAACTATGGTTATCAAAACAGTACTATGACGTGGGGAGGGACTGGCAAGTTTTTAGAGTTAAGACTTTATTCTACAAAGTTAATTGTTATAATTTCTTTAATCTTTAATAGTCTTCTTTCCAGTAACAACCAAGTGTAATTTTTCATTTTTGTTTAATTCTTTAATCTTTTTCTCATCCAAAACAGTCAAAAATCTGTTCGGTAAGTGTACTTTATAATCTTCCAACTCGGCAAATTATTGTAAACCCAAATTTATCTTTCATTTTCTCCAAATTCATGATTTTGTACTTCTTTTTTTCTTCTAATTCATTCAACTTCTTATACTCTTTAAACTTACATTCTCCAATATCATTTAACTCTTTCAAAGAACTCCATTTAAATAGAAAAAATTCAAAGACGGAAAAAATGAAATTTGCTAACAATCACTCGAGAAGTCGAGGGAATTGCCAACATCTTCATTGTTTGACGAGGTTCTTCATTTACTTTCTCCAAATGTACTATAAAATCATCGAGGATTTCCTGGCTTAAAATCGTAGACAAATTCAACATCCAGATAATGAAAAAATACAGGTAATATCTTTTCATAATAAACGTGTGTATCGATACCTACAAACCTAATGTATTCTTTGAAAAGGAAAATAATTTTGTCAATGGTTCCAAGAGATAAGTAAAAAATTTTTATTCTGTTTTCTAAATTCTGTAACAAATTTTGTTTGCTTCTTGTCTCCATATTGCAATTTTGTAAGCAGATTATTCAAATGTTGTTAGTTTATTTCGAAATTTCTTAGGTTTAGGTCTTTCGTACAAAATTAAATTACAATCTCTACAAACTAAATATTTTTTATCAATAATTTCTCCTCTATTATAACACTTGTAACAGTTGGCATTATACTCTTCCATTTAAACAAAAAGATTTTTTTATAAATGGAGATTATGGAACTAAAGTCTGCCGAGATATAAATTTTTCAGCGCAAATGTTTGTGTTTACATTTCTACAACAGAGATAAATAGAAATAATTTAATTCTATTGTACAACTATTTAGGATATTATGTGTACGATTATAAAGATTATTACGGGAGAAATCGGGATTTTTCAGTGGCGAAAGAGTATATTTTTGAAATATTAGAAGGAATGAAAGAGAATAATATGAACATCATTAACTACTGAATTTCTCTAATATCGTTCTTAATCACATCATAGGCTAAAAATTTCTCAGAGACAACAACAACATAACAAATCGCGTTTGTAACAGCTTTTTGAAAATCCATATTGATAATTATATCGTTCTTTGAACCAGAAATATTTGTCAAACTCTTTGTTTGTATCAATGACATAAATAGGTCTATTCGCTAAAAATTCTTTAGGATTGTAATACATTTCCTTATTATTACAGTAAACTTTCTTAAAATCTTGATACATCTGATACATGATTTCTGAAAAGACCTCCGGAAGTGTTTAAATTTTGTAATTCATCTGGATAATAAGAACCGTTCAATTTTACTCTGATATTTTTTACATCCAAACTATCAAACTTTGAAGGATTTTTTTCTTGATTATTCTGTCTATCTGTTTGAAAACCTATGATAACGAACTTGGGATTGAAGATATTTCTATAAATATTTGTGATAATCGAACGAATAAGTTGTTCCGGAAATACCTTTTTTGTTCAATACATTGCCAATCTAGAAAATTAAACATAATGTTTTGACTTTTTGTAATTTCATCAATCAACCTTATTTTACTCGTGATTTTATAATCAATCATTGGAACTCTAATAAAAAAATCTGTAATTGTTATTTTTCCATCAACAGGCATAACATTTCCAGTTGCAGTCTTCAGAATCACATCATCGTCTTCTGCTCTTATAAAACTTAGATAAAATCCTCCTTTATAGATCGGAATAGTAACATTTTTCAAAAAATCCTAATCCAAAATGAGATAAATTTCCAGCTGCTTCAAAAACACCAAATTTAAAATCTGATTCAAAGCCATTAGAAGTTTGAGAAATAACATCACTTTTTGAATACGAAATAGTTCCTTTAATTGTGCTTAATTGGCCACAGTTTTCGACTTCTTCTATCAATTTTATTGTGTTTTCTTACTTCAATCTTAGAAAATAAAAACGGTATAAAATTATCGATTAATCTAACATTATCAGTTCCAAGATATGCTTGACCATCTTGTTTTGTTAAAGTTCCAGAAATATAAAACTGGAAGTTAGACGAGCAAAAGTTATCTCCAAAATCAATATTAAACTCAGTATCTTTTATTTGGTTCATTCAAATGTTGTTTACTAATTGGATAGAAATTTTTAAACTCCGCCCTTTCAATATCACTAGCATATTTTCTATAGTCCGCCATTTAATAAGAGAAAATTTAGAAATTTTAAACATCATGTATAAGAAAGATATCATTTTTTCATCGATCTAATGTACGTTTTTATAAGAAAAGATATAAATTTTAGTAAAATAATTAAAAAGATTAGAGTCATTTTTAATTATCTACTTCGTCATATTCAGGATTCTCTTCCTTAAATTTTGCGATCTCGGTCACATATTTCAATAAAATTTGCACAGGATAGTAAACCGCTATCTATAATAATGTTCCAATCAACTGTATCTTTATTTTCATCCAAAAACTTTATACTCAAGTGTTGATAGAGACAAAGAACAGACATATGATCTTTTAATTGATAATGTATATTTTCTTGAATGAACTCTGGGGACAGAGTTTTGATATTTTGCAATGTTATACCAATTCAATTTGTTTACGTATAATCTCATCATATCTTCGGATAATTCATATTTTTGAGAAATGTCATCCCAATGTTCTTTTTTCAAATCTCTTTCGTGTTGCATTAAAAAAAGATCGAAAGCACTGTAATGTCCCGCCATCTCTATTTATTAAGAAAAAATTTCAAAATCAAGTTTTTATAAATTGGCTCTTTTTTGCGTTACATTCAGCACATTTTCCAGAAATTCTTTTAACTCCATTGATGTTTGCATAGTATTTTATATCATTTGTTGCAGTTTTTTTTCTTTACATCTCACACAATATATGAGCGCCATTTATAAAGGAGAAATTTTGTCATCATAGCCGCCTAATCCATTAAATCTGTTATCAATATTTTTCAAAAGTTTTATTAACATCTTCTTTAAATTTATTAAAGTTTTCTTTCTAGTTTATTTACTTTATCGAGATATAAAGAGTATTGATCATCTATTCTTTTAAGTAATTCATTAATTATGTGTTACTTTCTCATTGAAACGTGTACCAAAATTTTCAAAAAAGTTTACTTTCTAATTGAAATGTGTATCAAAAATTTTCCAGAATTTTGTTAATTACTTCACCAACTAATTCATTAACATTATTTTTATATGTATTAAAGTTTTCTTCTAGTTTATTTACTTTATCAAGTAATTCACCAACATCGTCTACTGATCTTTTACTTCTTTCATCAAGTTTTTCATAGACTTCTGTTGTAAAATCTTTAACATGCTGTTTATGATTCTCATAATTTTGTTTTAGTTCATTAAACATTTTAATAGGATCTTCTAATTGAATCATTACAACAACATCAAATGGATTAATTCCTTTACTAACACTGCTAATTCTTTTTCCTTTAAAATCTAAGGCATTTTTAACATTCGGATCATGTAAATCAACAATATCGATGTTTTCTGATAATTTTAGAGGTTTTAAAATTTGTTCTTTAACAACAACATCATGTTTTGTCAATACCAGGTCGAACACCGACAATTCTTTTTTTATTAGCCAAACTAACATAATTCTTTTCAACTTTGATCGCTTCAGTAATATTTATCAGCTTTTTCGATATGAGACATTAAATTGGTAAATAATTTTTTTACACCATCATCAACTTCTTTTTCCAATGTTTTTATTTTATCAGCAACTTCATTTGAACTCATGAAATTTGCAAGTTTGTTATCATATTCTGCTTTAAAATCTTCAATCTCGACAGCAAACATATCTGAATCTGGAAGGTTTTGTAATAAATTTTCTAACTTGTTATCAAACTCATTTCTCAAACTATCAAAATTCAAACTATTATCTACATTTTTAATAATTTGTGTTCCAAATACGTCAAAAATATTTTGTGAATCCATATTTATTAAGTAATAATTTGTTAACAACTTCTCTAAAATCTTTACCATCACTCAGTTCATTCAACACAAAAATACATAAATGACCACAAATTGGGGGATCTTTATAGTCTTGAATCTGAGAATCATTGTAGTAGACGCTTGATTTTTTTTTCAAATATTTAATCAATTCTATAGGTGGTTTGTCCTCAATTCTTCCATACGAATCAAAATAACATGCATTCTTATCATTTTTATAATAACAAATCCAATGCGTTCCACTTCCCATAATCGAGTCTAAATTCACAATTCCACATTCAAATTTCTTAACTTTTTTCAGGTAATGTATCTCTCATGAAGATTCCTCTAAAATGTTTAATATTTTTGCAGATTTCTTCCAATTCCCCGAATGTTAAAGGTTTAATTTTTTTTTTCAATGTTTGATTTCACGTAATTCAAAGTTTTTTTCATCTAATCCAGATCCTGTAACATCTTCCAACTCTTTATCTAACCAATTTAAAATGTTTCGAACAATAGGAATCACATCTTTTTTAACGATTGGAGCAGCTTTACGAACATAAGGAACAACATTTTTAACAACTGGAATATTTTCTCCAAAATCTAATAAATCTTTTCAAAAGTCCACCATTTTTGAGTTCTTTCAACTGATTATAAGAAAATTCTATTCTGGTTCCTTTATTGTTTTTCTTATGTTTTTTCGAGTTTATTGTATTGTCTATTTGTTAAAAATATCTTATCTTCGCCATTTTTTAGTTGATCTATTTTAAATTGAATACTAACGGGTATTTTCTTCTTAAAAGCGGATTTTATTTTTTCTTTCTGATTTTTGCTGAAATTTACGTTCACCTCCATTTATATAGTTAAAATTTCAAGTTCTTCTTCGATTCCCATTCCTAGTTTTCTCTTCAAAAACATTGCTCCAGCTGTTGGAAGCGCCACAAATCTTTCACCTAAACTAGCATCTTTTGATAAAAATCTATCCATTGCCTTATCTTGCAAAACTTTAATCTGCGATATGTCTGGAATTTGTGTCTCTATGTTTTGCATAAAAAATATCGTGTTCCATAGCAGCTTGATCTAATTTATTTATACCAGTATCTCCTCTTTTTTAGTCTTTTTTTTCGAGTTTTGTGCCAGGCCCCAGATACTGATAAGTTTGGTACGTGTAATTCAAAAGGTAAATTTGTTGATAAAATCATTCAAAAGTCCGCTACCTTCAATCATAAGATGAACTTATTGCCGGCAAAACTCGTTTTAAATATTTAATTCCATCAGGTTTTTCAATCATATTCATCAAGTTTGTTCGAAATAAAATCTTTAATCGCTTTCTTTTCGTTCAAAAAATTGTTGTTTCCAAGCCTTTTCTTGAGCATAAATATAATTAATAATTCCATCGAGTTTTGTCAAATCGTCGATATATCTGTATTCAATCTTATTATCACTGTATTTTCTTACACCTGATCCTTCGATTCGTTTTTTTTTCCCAAATTGGTTTTAATCAAATTGAGATATTTTTTACCTTTACTTGACTTTGGTTTCTTAGTTGATGGATCATTATTTTTGTAAATTGAATCACATTTCCATAAAATTTCTGTATACTTTTTTCAAGTCTTCTTCAGAATATAAACCGTCTTTTGGAACATCAGTGCCTGTTAATAATCTCCATAAACCTTGAGTTCCTTTATATGTTTTTTTTCATTAATAATGATATCATTATGCTCAAAATTCACGGGCAAATTTCCAATCATAAAAACTTTTCTTTTTTTCTGTCCCAATACAAACCAAATTTATCATCCTTTGCTCTAGGAAGAAATTTTTTACCAATTTCACCAATTATTATATCCGTTGTTCCAGGACTTATTGGTTCAACTATTGTAGATTCTTCAATGATTCTAGGTCTAAATGGTGTTGACGATGGTAATTTTGGCAATTCAAACTCAGATTCTGGTATCGAAATATCGGCAAATTGTCGTACAACTGGAACCAAATTCATTAAATTTTGATTATCGCTTAAAACATTTTCAATTTTGCCCTCAACATTTTTTTATTGCAGAAGTTACAGGTTGATTAATTTTTTGAATAAGTTCTTGTTCTTCTTCATCCATTCGAATCTGTTCTTTAAATTCTTTGATTAATTTCTTTTCGATTTGATCAAGTTTTTTCGCTTCTTCAGAAGTTACGTTCGACGCCATTTATTTAGGAAAAATTTTGAAACGTGGAACGTAAAAACGTGAACGTGGAACGTAAAAACGTGAACGTGGAACGTAAAACGTGAACGTGGAACGTAAAACGTGAACGTGGAACGTAAAACGTGAACGAGAACGTGAACACGAAACGTGAAAACGTGAACACGAAACGTGAAAACGTGGAACGTAAAACGTGGAACGTGAACAGATTTACCGTTTTTCTGTTATTTTCATAATGTAAATAAAAAGTAAAGATGATGTAAAAATAATTGTAAACAAATATTTTATCAAGTAGATTTGTCAGACCACTGAGCAGCATTTATGTTAGAAAATTTATTCAAATATTTTCCATTTTTAGGCTTCAAAGTTAGATTAATAGTTAAAATCCATAGTCTTCTTTCCAAATTTTATCACACATATTCATTAAAGTGGTTTAAAACTCATATCAGATCCCACATAATTGTTGTAAATTTTTCTCGAATAGTGATCAATCTTGCTTAAAAACACACAACATATTCAAATTATTTCTAATAACTTGTTTATCAACCTTTGAAAAGCATTGGGAAAGATAGATACAAGATATGTTTTTGTGACGAGACATTACGAAATATTCCTTAATAACGTCTTGATTTTCTAAAATACAATCATCGAAAACGATTAAAGAATTTGGTTTTACACTCGCTTAATGGAACTATGTCCTCAGAGGCATTATAAAAATATGATATTTTCTTACTTAAGTTCTTCTCAATGTTTTTCAAATCTTTCTTGTAATTTTTTATAGGCGTCTTGTTCTAAAGATTTTACTAAAAACATACAAATTGGAATAAGGAATCAACCTATTGTAGATAAAAATTCAATAATAAAGTTGTTTTTTTCCACATCCACTTGAACCAACAATTAACAATCTGATCGGTTGATCTTTCTTATTTTCTTCAAACGTTTGAAGTTTTATCTGATCTTTTTTGCTTTAAAAATTTCTCCATTTAAATAGAAGATTTTCATCTTGAAGCAACGCTTGCGAAAATGAAGCTGTTCAAGTTGACTTCAAGAAAGCTCTAAATTAGTTTTTAAACTTGGAAACATCCTATACACTTAGAGGAAGAAATCAACACATTATTTTTATCGGTTTAAGCGGTTTTTTATTCTGACAATTTTGTAATAAATATTAGTGAAAGTTTCTCCTTATTGCATAGGACTTAGTGAGAAGAAACATAACAAAATATTATGGTTTAAAAACAAAGGATATTATTATACTTTCGATCAAATAAAAAATTCCCTTAAAAATTATCTGAAAACATTCAAACAATCAGATAAATCTTTAAACTTTGACGAAAAACAAGTTTTGAAATGCAAAAAAAATTATCTCTCTCTCTAATAAAATTCAAATAAAAATCACCAGTAAGAATAATGTTTTCAGCAATTATTGTAGATTTATTAGGGTTTGTTCAAGAAACTATTGAGCCCAAAATCAGGTATATTTAGGAAATAAAACGCCAAAATTTAGACCGTTTGATGTAATTGAAGTACATTGATAATCTCGTTGAACCTAGTTTTGAAAATCATACCGAACATTTACACAAAGAATCTGAAATTTTGTACACTTTTTTCCCAAATGTTGCTTATGGATCAAACATCAGTGAAAAACCAAATGAAAATCGATTATATTCCAATTAGGAAAAAATATTAAAAGAATTCAAAAAAATCGTTCTGACTATTCAAGACTCTGAAGGAAATCTATTAAATAATGAGAGTAAAACAACAATATATTTAAGATTGCAAGTAACTAGTTAAATTTCTTTCTATCTAAATGGAGTCAGTTGTAGACCTACTCAATAATCAACTTACATTCAATAATAAAGACATTGTAACGATTGTTGACGAAAACAATGTAATCTGGTTTAAGGCTAAAGATGTTTGTGAAATATTAGGTTATGAAAAAACAAAACACGCAATTAAATTAAACGTTGATGATGATGACAAAAATTCAATATTTTTACTTAAAAAACAAGGGCCTATTTGAATGGCCCCTTAACAATCTTCATCCTGACACTGTTTTTATCAATGAATCTGGACTTTATTCTTTAATTTTGAGATCACATAAAAAAGAGGCAAAAATCTTCAAAAATTGGGTTACAAAAGAAAGTTTTGCCAAGTATTCGTAAATTTGGTCAGTACAAACTTGAAAACAAGATTAAATATTTAGAGGACGAAGTTAAACACTTGCAAATTAAAGATGAAATAAAAACGGAAATAATCTCAAAACAAAGTGTAAAAATTGACTTAATGAAACCAGAACTTGTTTGTAAAACTTTTGATAAGAAAAAACACCATGTTTTTGTATTAATTAAGAAGAATCACATGTGGGAATATCCTTATTACGTTATCAGAGCTCAAAAGAGAGAAATACCGAAAAGATTGAAAGAACTTGAAATTGATTACCCAGAAATGGAAATTTTATTAAGACATGGAGATCCAAATAGTATAAATCTCTACAACCAAATGAAAGAATCTTTGAATATTTTATACAACGGAAATCATTTTACTACAAATATGGCAGAATCTCGACTGATTTATAGAATATCTAAATTACACGATGAAAAATGTTTCTAAATTTTACTAAAAACTCTCGATTTATTATATTTTGTTTGTAAATGTTTAGCATAACTAGGTAACCATCGTAGAATTTTTTTTTCATATTCACAAGGCATTTCGTTTTTATAACTTTCGCTGAAAATTTTTTTAGCACAATCTTTGCAAAAAGCATCTTTTCTATCTTTACTATACTGCCAGTTATTAAATTCAGAAATATTTTTAATTTCTTTACAAAAGTAAACACTTTTTCTCTTCTAAAGTTAATTTGTTCATTTTATCATATAATTCCTTACAATAACAGTCTTTTCTATTCTCTTCTTGACACTTTGTACATTTCTTTTGAGACTCCATTTATATAGAAAAAATTATTACACGATGAAAATGTTAAACTCTCGACTTATGATATTTGGTTTGTAAATGTTTAGCATAACTAGGTAACCATTGAAGAGTTCTTCCACATTCGCAATGAGTCGGTTTATTTTGGCTTTCTCGGAAATTTCTTCTAGCACAATCCTTACAAAAAGCTTGTTTTTTATCTTTACTATAATGCCAGTTGTGAAATTCTGAAATATTCTTAATTTCTTTACAAATACAACATTCTTTCTCTTCTAAAGTGAATTTTTCTATTTTTTCGTATAATTCTCTCTCATATTTACTACGACAATCCTTACACATAGACCCTAATCCTTCTTTTTTATTCTTATTTTTATAAAAAGCTTCAAAATCCTTAAATTCTTGACACTTTGTACATTTCTTTTGAGACTCCATTTATATAGAAAAAATTATAGCTTTGACTTTCTCAATTCATATTCATAAAACTTTCCGGTTATTTCTTCATTATTTAAATCTTTTATACTATAAGTTACAGGATCTGTGTTATTAATTTGATAAATCACAAAGATTTCTCTTGACCAATTGTTCTTATATTTGTTCGAAAATGTTTGTTTTTTTACTAACAATTCTTACATGATCATTGACTTTAAATTTAGTTTTCGTGTGAATTTCTGGTGGAACATACTTAAAAACCGACTCTAATAACTCTTTTTCTGCATCTTTATCTACGTCTTTAGGCTTCATTTTGATTGTGCTATGAACAGTATCGTTATATTTTCTTTACGATTTCTTGAAGAATATCGATCCATTTAAAGTTTTTATTAATCTCAAAAAGAACCTTCATTCTTTCATTTTGAGTTCTGTTATATCTCTCTACAATACTTGATTTCTCTTCGTTTTCAGTATGATAAATCTTAAGGGGAGGCGGTACCCCTATCTTTGTAATGTTAACATAGGTACCATTATCTCAGAAACTAATGGACCAATCAACCTAAATTTTTTTATACAACATATATAGGTATTTAAGCAACTACTGAGTTTTTTTTGGTGCTTGTATCTTAAAAAATAAATTTTTTTATGATTTTTTTTTCAAACCCATATTGAAATATCAAACTTGGAATTTAGAATATTTTTTTTAGGTACCTAATTATAATAGGAGGCATCTCAAAAAAACTCAGTAGGTGCCAAAGTACCTATATAAATGTGTGTAAAAGTTTCAAGTTGATTGTCCAAGTAGTTTCTGAGAAAACGTGTACCTTTGTGTGCAAAAACTGTAAAAAAGTAAATTTGCGGGAAATCGCAAAAAACGAATATAATGACCTATTTAGCTATGTTATATAATATTTTTACCTATATATGATATGTAATTGGTTTTTATAATTAAATGTGATCTTTATATTAATAGAATAGGCTATATATGCTTTTAATATTTAGAATTATCTATATTGGAAAATTTGTATATCAAAAGTAACGCGATGCGGGTTAGGCCTATAGTCATAACGGAGTGAAAGATAATACAAAAAAAAATTAATTAGGCTATATTATTTCAAACATTTTTTGAGTTTAGAATACATTTATAAGAGAAATAACAGAGAAAATTATGAAATAGAACTTATACCCAGCCACAAATAGAGTAAACAATAACAAAATTATAGAAAAAAACATGCAATTTATTTACCGTAGCATTAGTGGCATTCCTGGATCATATGCAGGCTCCTCTTCAAAATCCTCCTCAATCCTTCTTTTTAAATTCCTGGTTTGTCTCCTTGCTTGTCTTTGAAAAGTCACTTATCGCACAATTTGCTCGTCGCACTCGCTCGTAGTCAAAACTTTTCATTGCGTCAATTGTCCTCTTGCAAGGTTCAATGCCTACTGCTCTAAGCATTTTGCATTTTGCTATGTTGCCATCATTAAAAGTAGAAATAGCATCATAAGCACCAAACTCAAGTGTGTTCAATGTCACAAAATCTTTTTTTGGCACTCTAGACCAGATGACATTATTGAATGCTTTCATTGACATTCTGCGTCTTACCGTGTAAACATTTTCGAAGAAGGTCAGGATTTGCTAAAGCCTGAAAGATTGGTTTCAAGGCTAACATTATAGCTGAAGGAATGCTGTTCTTATGAGAATATGGCTCTTTAGTGTGCTTTGCCTTGTTGTATTTACACCATGTATTTTCTCCTGACGGGCAAAGGCCATGCTGAGGATTGTCGTCCGTCGAAAGTTTATGAAAATATATGGCCCAAACCGCTGCCTTCATGTTCTGTAGGTTATCAGTATTTTTCCTAATAGCATTTCCATAATAGGTTTGCAATTGATCAATTATGCCATCTGTTAGTCTATTCTTTCCACCTAGTTTTGCCGCCATCAGAAAGTGTTTACGCCTT
Organism: Homalodisca vitripennis; assembly: GCF_021130785.1. Taxonomy (NCBI): domain Eukaryota; kingdom Metazoa; phylum Arthropoda; class Insecta; order Hemiptera; family Cicadellidae; genus Homalodisca; species Homalodisca vitripennis. The sequence continues at coordinate 13,962 of NW_025782105.1, forward strand.
TTGAGTCTCTTTTTAGTTTCCTTAGCCTAGACCCCATTCTCTTTTGAATATGGCCTATACACTCCAGTTTCTGTATTTCCACTTCACCATAAGGTTTACTGTCTGCAATAGTTTTGAAACTATTTGTATCTCCATCACCTAAATACTCTAAGTACCTAACATTATACTTATTTACTGATCGGTGAAAAATAGCTAAGGCTCCAGCTGACTCCATACCTCCGCTCGAGCCTTGATAATTTGCCGAACAAATAGCCTCATGTTGTTGTTTGTCCAAACAATTACAAAATTTAGATAACACTTCTATGTCCATAACTTTTCCTGTGTCCAACACTTGTACAAGTAACAATTCCGTTTAGAGAGCTAAAGCCACGCCGTTGCCAAGTGCCATCAATACCTACTTTTAAGTCGCGTTCGTTCTTACCTAAGGTTTTATTTTCCTCAACAGCCTCATCCACAGCAGTTTTCATGGATTCATCCATTACCTGTTTAGCCTTGTCTTTTAAAAATTTATTATATCGAAACGGTTTTTGTTGGAGGTTGCGGAAGATTCATTACGCCACATAACATTTTGCCTGCAGCCATACCTTTCCCGATAGACCTCAGTCCATACACTAGTCTAATATTTACATCAAATAGAGTCTTTTTTTCTAAATTAATATTCCCTAGAACTATTAAATTTATGTACATATTTACAATGGCAACAATAAATCTCCATCTCAAAAGCCAGGCCAAAATGTTGAGCAGCACGCACTTGTAAACCACTTTTCTTGCAATTTTTACAAAGTGATGAACTAAAAAGTTGATCTGATAAAATTTGCATGTTAATAATTTCATTGTCATAGTTTTCATCACAATTAAAACATCTCATACTTATCTATGTTTATTTTCTTTGAAGAGCTTGACTGAGATTGTGTTGACATTTCAGGCCTAGGGGTAGACTCATCTTTTGACATCTCATTAGGGTTAGGACTGGCTGGTTTTCTTTTCCTACCACCAACTCCTTTACGGGGTTTAGCATAACTACTTTTAACACGAGGCATATTTATACATAAACAATCTTGTTAGCAATAATAAATATAAATTACTAACTAACACTCACTATATCACTTCACAAAGCACCAAAACACTAAGCAAAACAATAAACAAACAGTATAAAGTCAGAAGCAGAACTCAAAGCTGATGAAATAGAAGTTAGTTCAGGCCTGCCAACACAACAAAAGCAAATTATAGCACACAAAAATAAAAGGTCATATGTATAATAGTACATGTGTGAATAAACGCAAGCGCTGTCACAAATTTCTTCCTGAAACATGATGTAAGCATATTTTAAAACTTTTTTTCTGTAGGTTTACAATTTTCAAATATACATGTATTATATATCATTGTGTGCAGAAAAAGCCGCTTAACATTTTAAAAAAATAAAAAAAAAATGTGAAAAAAAATATTTTTCTGGGGTACCGCCTCCCCTGTTGTATTTTCTCAAAACTTCGTTAAATTCTTTATTTTTAAACTCTAAACCCTTATCTGTATGAAGTAGATTTGGTGGTTTGTGATTGATCTTTATCGCGTCTTTTACTATATCTTCGAAGGCTTTTGAAACATCTTTACCGTTTTTTCTTTTGATAGCTCTTGACCAAGCATATTTTGAGAAAGTATCAATAACATTTAACATATACTTGAATCCATCATTTTGATCCGAATAGTTAGACATTATTACTAAATCTGCTGCCCATAAATCGTCAATTCCTAAAGTTATAATTTTTCTCTTTTTAAACTTTTTTTCGTACTGGTGCATGAATTTCTCTAGCTTCAATCTCTATTTCTTCTTTATTCTTAAATTCTTTCTTTACTTGTTTTTCATAAGGATTCTTTATAAATTTACTCTTATTTGTCTTACATTTTTGAACATTTTGCTGCAATTCTATACAATCCGTTTTGAGTTTGAACAATCTTAGAATCTATATTTTTCGTTTTCTTTTTACACTTGTGACAGTGAATTAAATCATCTTCCATTTACATATCAAAGTTTCCAAGTTTGTTTAACTCTTCTAAAATATCTGTTTTAATTTCGCCTTTATATCCATACGGTACTGTATCGATCTTATTTTCTAGGACAATTCTCTTATCATCTTTAGCGTTCAGTGCCAGCTTGTTTATGGTAACTGTGTACAACTCATGTTTTTAGCTTTTGATTACTGTCATCTCTCTAAATTCTTCTTTATCTTCGAACAAACATTTCTTCAAGTTTTCGATATTTATTGTTTTATTTACAACGCTTCTCTTAATCCCTTTGCATCTTACTGGATTTTTGTCTAGATATTTGTACGAGTACATTTTCGATCTCAATCCACAAAATTCTTCTAAAACTTCGCTATTTAACTCATCTTTAAATTTCCCTATTACCTTCTTATTTTTAGTAGTGAAACATTCGTGATCTTTTGGATAATCACTTGTATCAAAGTCATCTATATTTTCTTTAATAATTTTAAAAGGATCTCGTTTCAATTCTAGAAAATAACTGTCTGTATCCATGTAACAAAGATTGAAATCTGGATCAAACTTCTTTAATTTTATCGTAATAAAACTCGTACATTAGCAATTTTGATAGGTCAAGAACTGAAAATCCTATGTAGATCGGTTTGTTAAATTTAACCTTTTGTTTATACATGTGACTCGCTATACAGTTGTCGTCAAAGATACTAAAGCACTTGAAATTTGTTTTCTTAGCTTGTTTCATTGAAAATTCTTCATTTCCTAGTCTAATATCACATCTATTTCGCACATTTTCCATACTTTTTCCAAAAACTGAGTTGTTCATCAGCTTATAAAAGTCCTTCTCAAAGTCACTTGTAGCTTTGGTTCTCATGTTTGTGTTAAAATCAATGTAATCTTTCATAAAAGGCTTCTGATCGAATGCTATCACTCTATTCACATGTTTTAACACCATTCCTTGTTCCAGATAGAATTTCAAATTTCTCGAATGAACAACGTATTCAGTTTTATCTAATAGAGTGGTGCACCAACTTATTTTTATAATGTTCAGGAGCAAGAGGCAAATCCTTGTGATGTTCGTGTAAATTTGTTGGATATCCAAGATCGACTTCAAGAATATAGCCATAGTTTTCGTCACCAGTGAGTTCCAAAATTGTTTCTTTCCACTCTTCTTTTGTATACGTTTTTGGATCCATCCACTTGATATCACTATATGGCAGTTTTTGCATAAGACCATAACCATAAAGGTTGTTTGCATCGACATAAAGTAAATAGTTTTCAGGTTTTGTCTTATCGAAATCTTTCAAATATTTGTTATTTGCTTTCACATATCGCTTAATACATTGAGAAATACCTCCACGAATACCTTTTTCAATCATTAAATACATATCGTAATCGTGTATCAGTTGAAGCTCGATTTTCGTTAATTTTAACATAGCGTCCCATGCGAGACTTGGAGCTGTTAGATAATGTGCCGGATCAAGTTTGTAACAATTTAGACAAATGTTTCTGAAGTTTTCGAATATATCAGCGAGCAATAGTACATCTTGGATATTGTACAAATCAGAGTAATTTCCAAGATTTTTATCTTTTAATTTGTTCCAAAACGCTCAAGTAATGTTGATAATCTTTCTCAGATATGCTCTCATCTGTCAAAAGTGAATAGAAATCTTCAATTTTCAGCTCTTCTGTGTAATCAAGTTTTTCAATACTATCGATAAATTCATAGGGAAATATTCCTTTTCCAGACAATATTTTAAAAATCTCGTCGTCGTCATTTGGCTGTCTTTCTATAATTTCATTCAATCCATCCTGTATAAAATGATTTGTATGTTTGAAGTCTTCTTTCTTTAAATTTTTCGCTAATTTTTCAATAGATGAGGCCATAAATCTGAATGTATCTACAAACGAAAACTTTACAAACTTTCTTGGCTTATAATTGTCGAACTCATAGCCATATCCAGAATTTACTGAATAATTTATATATTTTTCGTCTGTGTTTGCAATCAAATCAACGTTCCATATTGTTTCGCCAATTCTTTTATGTACAAATGAGTATCGCAGTTACTCATATTGTGACAGAAAACTGGAATATTTTGTGGAAATTTCAAATTCAGATTGCAACATGCATGAGCTGCGCCTCGAAACTTGCCGGTTAAATGACAATGATCTCTTACTTTATTATAACTCTTATCTTTCCAACTATCAGGAGTAAAACCATACTGAATTTGACCCAACATCATAAGCAGACCATTCACAGATGTGACAAACGTTTGCATTTTGGTATGAAATTTCTTCTTCTTCAGTTCAATTTCATAGGTTTTTTATTCTTAGAATTATACTTTTTAGCTATGTATTTCGATAATTTATTAAGTTCTTCAAACAATTTTGCAGGAACATTAGGCAAATCGTCTTCATTTTTTGCTCTATAACATATAGGTTTGTACATGCGATTGGTCACATTCCACACTAAATATAGAGTAAATCCATAAGGAATGTGTTTCTGAATCTTGGTTGTAGTCGATCTTTGTGGATTGTTCTTGCATGTCGGAATTTTTTTCTAATATGCTCTCAAAATCCATATAAATAACGTACGGATGGCTAAACTTCTTTTGATAATTAGTAAATTTAGTTGTTTGACCTGAAAACGGCATAATTGGCTTACAAACTTCATGTTGCTTGCAAATTTCTAAATGATCTGTTAAATCTCCAGATTTTTGTAGAAATGGCCTTAAACATCTTCTGCATAGAAATTTTTTGTGTTCATGCTTAGATAACTGAGAGAAAACGAGCTTATTTAAATCTGTTATCAAAACATAATGAGATGTTTCTTCATTTTTTACATACAGTAGATCAATATTTAATTCTGCATCATATATTTCTGAAATTTGCAACGGAACAATATGTAGTTTTTCATCATAAGTATAGATATTAATAGACATTTTTGGATACTTATACTTGGAATTGTAGCTTCGTTTTTCAAACAACTTTACATCTTTAAATGACATTGGATACTCAAAACCTGAAAATATTTCGTCATTTAAAAATTTCTCGTATTGCTTTCACACGTTCACAGTCTCTTTTAGGTTTTTCAATAGCGCATCGGATAGAGTAAATAAAACAGAAGTCATCTTTATTTTTGATATTTACACAAGCTTTTTTTACCTTGATCTCTTGTGGTAAATCGATATATGATCCTGCGTTCATCATTTCGTGTTTGTTAAGGCTCAAAACTAGTTGTTTACAACTTTTAAATGTCCATCCGGAACCTTTATTTGGATTATTCGTTTGTTCTCGATGTGTTAATTTATTAAATTGCTTAGTAATAAAGTCGTTTACGTCAAAGATTTCGTCTGCTTTGATAGTAAAATACATTGGACATGTTTGCGTTTCAACGTTCACTAAAGTTCGTTCGTATTCACATTCCAAAGAGAGATAACCTTTCGTATTTTTAACATTTTCTTGAAATTTTTCTATTAAATCTTTAATTTCTGGGCGCATAATTGAAAGATATTTGTAAATTGACATAAAATTGTCGCTCAAATTCGTTAAAATGTATTGCTTGAAAAGACCTTTCACAGAGGATAAAACTTCAACATCTATGATATTTTCAGGTTTTTCGTGAAGAGTTTTATCAATGTTTTCAATGATTTCAGACTTGGTTTTATCGTTAGTACCGATAGCCAACTTTTCAGCTATTGAATGAAGTTTTTCATCATTAAATAGGTCGAGATTTTTTCTTTTCAACTTTGAAATTTCTCTTTAATTCACGTAATTTCTCAATATTAAACATGTTTTCGTATCGGGCAATTTTATTTTCTCTAGCCCATTGTCTTAAATAATTTTAGTTCATTATCGTAAATTTGCTTGTTTTTTTCGTGACTTTTAGAATTATAATGGCGATCATAGTTTTTTCTTAAAATTTCTTTTTTGCAGAACGGACATGATATTTTTTTCGCGCTCCATTTAGATAGAAAAATTTATTTAACTAAATGGTGCTTGTAAACCAACGATTGCGCCTCTCACGGCGTGATATCACTACGGATATGACGCAGGCGAAGCGATTATCGTGATGGTCGGTCTGTAGTAGCACACCTCGACTGTCATTGCGCAATCTTTCGGAACTAAAATGTCGGTAATGCAGATTTGCTTTTAAGAATAAAAAATTGTGTTCCCGTTTACTATTATAACATTTTCTTTTTCAAACTGTTAGATAATTTTACCTATTTTAAATATGCGTACATTTTTGTTACTTGTAATTTTCAAATTATATTTTAAATTAATTTCTTAAATTTTTACTTCTCGATGGGCTGTTGTATTGTGTTGCTGAGTATATATGTCCGCGAATTCGGTTTGGTCGGTTAGGAAGTTTACTTCTGAACTGTTTCAATGCGAGTGGCCATAGCGGAGAAACACCAAGTTCAGAAGTATTCAGATCGTATTCCGGAACCATTTCTCTATCCGTATCTCGCTCTTCTCTCTCTCTAGCCTGAATATAGATCCTACCCTATAAACGGCAGAAGTGATCGTGTCATAGGCATAAAAAGAGAAGGAGAGAGAAAGAGACAGAGGGAGGAGAAAAGGTCGACCGAGAAGAAATGGTTTTGCACTTTTTGACTTTGAATTTTTTCTATTTAAATGGAGTTCTTGAAAGAGTTAAATGATATTGGAGAATGTAAGTTTAAAGAGTATAAGAAGTTGAATGAATTAGAAGAAAAAAAGAAGTACAAAATCATGAATTTGGAGAAAATGAAAGATAAATTTGGGTTTACAATAATTGCCGAGTTGGAAGATTATAAAGTACACTTACCGAACAGATTTTTGACTGTTTTGGATGAGAAAAAAGATTAAAGAATTAAACAAAAATGAAAAATTACACTTGGTTGTTACTGGAAAGAAGACTATTAAAGATAAAGAAATTATAACAATTAACTTTGTAGAATAAAGTCTTAACTCTAAAACTTGCAGTCCCTCCCCACGTCATAGTACTGTTTTGATAACCATAGTTGGTGTCTTTCTTCATAGGGAATCACATGGAATATTATCTACAGTAATACGTTTTTGTTTCACACAAAATGTGGCTATATTCTATAAGAAAAATTCTATAATGCTCTTTAATGAATTGTGTTGATAAATCTTGATACTCACAAAAATTCCTAAGAAATTCATCAATTAAGTCTTGATTATCTTGAAAGAACGTATAATATGGGAAAAATTTCATAAAAAAACGATGAAAACTCTCTGTTTGTTTATTTTTTACTTTCTTTTCAATATCTTTCGTAATTATATTAAATATGTAATCCCTTACTTTTTTAGTTTTTTGCCGATAGTAAAACACTCCATTAGACGTTTTTTCTGCAAAAGACTTTACAAGTTCTTTGAATTCTGTATCATTTAAGGAAAGTATCGAAGACGGTATCAACTGTTGTTGAAAATAAACCGGCAATTCACTGAATTCATCTTTGTTGCACTGTTTTTAATGCTAGAAATTGTAGAGACTTTGGTGAGTTCATGTTGTTTATTTAGTAGAAAAGTTTTTTATTAAAGTACAGTATGTTTTTTAGTAAAAATGTTTTAAATTGATTAAATTTTATTAAGATTTCGAAGATTTTTCCTTTATTCGTAGCAGATTTGACAACATTTTACAAAGCACAGCTTAAGAAAGTAGAAGCAAACAGCTGTAGATTTGGTTAATTTTTTCATTCCACAGAGTAGATAGTAATGTACCGATCGCTTTTGGAGACGAACGACTGTAGATTCGGTTAATTTTTCATTGAGATTTTGCTGTTTTATTTCTCAGCTTCCTGTATGGTACATTGAACAGTATTTTACATTGCTTTTCGGTCGGCTCCGAAAGTGCGCTAGGACCGCCATATTATTATCTACTAAGCTTTTTGTATATTACTAATTTTCGTTTATTTTTATGAATTACGAAACTTTATAAGTGACAGGAAGAATATGTCGTAGCATGAAATAAATGTAAAACATTACCAAATTATTAATCACTACTGTTGTAGGTTTAAGAGTATATGTTGATAATCATTGAGTAATCACTACCCGGCTGAGAAGGTGGGATACCAAAATTTTACTTTTCCTTTATCAACTTCTTGAGTGTCCAGATCTCACTCTGTGGTCCACCGCCGTTGTACTTCCAATAAACTGACAGAAGCTACGGCACTACAAAAGTTTAACCGTTAATAGAGTTGTGACTTCGCTTCCTCACCTCCAAACTGATCTTTCTTGTAAGAAAAATTACTTTCTTCATTCACGTGTACATACTTTTTAAGTTTTCTTTGTAAAAATGGACAATCTATTGTGATAACTTTTAGAAGGTCACACTCAATTTCATTCACTCATCCAACAGCAATTATGCCATAAATATTGTATATAAAGAACTCTATTACAAGAAAGTTTGTACAAAATTATACTGAACACAACATTATACTATTGGATGAGACAGTATCTGGTGTTAGGAGTCATGAGAGCTTGAGACTGTATTCTAGAAAGAGTCAATTCAAGTACATATAATTTTTTATTGGTACATAAAAATTAAGTACATATAAATTTTTATTTGAACCTAATCACATTATAGCGTCCTGTCTCTTCACTTGTACAATACTGTGGCCTAGTTGCAGAGAGATTAGGTGTAAGATATTTAATGGTATATATGTATTTTATTTATCTTAAATACGTAAATATACATGTTTGGAGGAACTAGCATCAATCTTTGTGATATTAATAAAAAACTCGATATTATTACTAAATAATCAATGCTATAACTGAATGAATTAAGCCTATATGTGGTTACATTATGATAAAATTAATTTAATATATTACTCTAATTTTCGAAGGAAAAATAATGTTATATGCGTAAGTAAGTCAGAAATAATTTTCGTATTTTTAGGACATTTCTCACAAACAATCCGGTATGATAATGTTTTAATGTAAATGACACCTTACTTTGAAACCGATACGAAGAAATTATTATTTAGTATAATTCACTAACCAAATTTAAAAAGAATTTGACATCACGCGAAAAAAATGTCATAGCTAATATAAATCGTATACCTTTTCTCAGAAGGTATGCTTTAATCTCCTTACAGTAAACTGCTACAATTTACATTTGACTCTCACCTGGGAGATGGTTGACTATGCTCTTAGAATCAACTTAAATATCGGACGTATAAATTGTTACCCAAGATCTCCTTAGACAAATTTTTATTGTAGTAATGGTAGTACAGTACACTGTGCAGATTATACTTTATAAGATCTAAAATATTTAAATTAAAGTATGAGCTTTCCTTATTTAATTCGTAAATTTCACCATAAATGTAAAAACTAATAAATATAATTACATACTGTGATGCCTACTGACGAAAGCTAGCATGGTGAGATTGCAAAAATCTCAATTCATTTCACTCAAGACGATTGATTTTCAGCCTACTAGAGCTTCCTACCGGTTTTCCTGACCGTGTAACTAAAAATCAATTAAGCTTGGCAACTTACTCTACAAATGTATTACCAATTAATAACTGTAAACTGTGTTTCTTTAGTACTTTTCTGTTTAAATACATATTCATTTTACAGACGGTTAAGAGTAATATAGCCAACCAGTATGGTAGAAAAACGGTAAATACCGATAAAACAGTAATAATAATAGAGTAGCATTTGCTACATAAGCAATTTAAAATTGATTTAATAAATATTAATAGGATAAAATATTAACTAATTTTAGCTTTCCATTACATAGATTATTATATTATTTTAGTACAAAAGGGAAAGAAAATTATTTGAACTCACTAAATAATGAACGTAAGTGTTCAAGAGAGTAAATGTCATTGCAGGTATTATTTAAAGTAAAGTCTTCAATTTTAATATTACTTGTAATAACCGTTTATTATACTACAGTCAGAATAATTTTCATACGTCAAAACATAAAAGATTTATTAAAAATATTTGGGTGATCATAGTAAAAATTAAGACTTGAACTTTGGGTCCGTACCAACAGTAACAGGTTGTGACACACAAGGTACGAAAAATGTTTAGAAGGTATTTAGTACTGTTTTAATTAGTCTCGTTTATATTAAAGAAAAGTGCATTTAATTTTATATTAAATTAGAAACTTTATTTATTTGAGATTTATAAGATATTAAACTTTTTTAGTCCATTGTTTTTTGAAAAAATATTTGAATTCAATTTATTTTGATTTTATTCAAAAGAAGAAAAAACTTTCTTGAGAAAACTTTTAAAAAATTGTAGTGTAAGCGTTTTGGGATTGGATATAAACATCTATCAAGTACAAGAATTGTTCTTTTTATTTTAATTTAATTTTTAATTACTAAACTGCCAAATAATAAACCACATTTAAAGTGATTTGAGAAAGTATTCTCCTGTCTACTACCATAATATATATATATATATACAATTAACTAGGTTTTTAAAACTCGATAATTAAGTGCTGTTAAACTATTCAAAAAATGATGTAAATGGATTTTGCGAAACCTGCTGATCCCTCTACAAATAGTACCATACAACTAGTACAATTTTAAACATAAGGCAGTAACATTAATATTTAATAATGGATATAATGTTACAACGTGCCCACATCAGGAATGAAAAATTCTATAGGAAGGTTATTCACACAGATATGACCACTATTTTAGATTAAACTTCCATAGAAATGCTTATTGTATAAACCATTCAATGTGAAATTTTAGTATGATAGTAATGTGAGACATATTCCTGAGTAATGTATTATAATGCATTGTTCATAAACAATAAAATGGATTAGATAATAAATAAACGATTTGAAGGAAGAATATTGTTACTGTTTTGTTAGGCTATTTCATCACTTTAATATTTTTTTATTTTATTTTCTGTCAAATTAATGTAATTAAGCCCATAAACAGCGCATCAGACGTCCATATAGCCTGGTAACAGGATCATTGATGGTGTGTACTTTTATAGCACTGCATTAAAAATGAAATGTGCATCAAAGCTACTCTTTGCTCTAAATACAATAATCGTAAGAATCAAACCAAATACTTCAGTTTTTATCTAACACCTCCGTTTCTATTCAGTAACGAAATAAGAAGAGACTCTAGACCTGATCAAAGACGTTGGTCTCATCTCATGTGTTAATTAGACAGCAGCAATCTATTCCACCAATCAAGTAAGCTCCTCAAAGGCTTTGGCTATGTCTCCACAGATATACCGATCTGCGATTGATCCTATAAATAAATTCGTAATTGCATTTTATCCTTAGACAAACGAAAAAAGTTTACCAAATTACTCAAAAAAGCCTTATGATATAAAATGTTGACGTCTTAGACACCCAGTTATCTTTAAAATCTTTTCCATCAATTAAATTGTATTTAATCTAATGCTTTGAAGATTACCGTCTGTACAGTATGTTTATATCGGTGTATATTTTGTTACATGTTATAGTTATACGAACATTATAACAAGTGTATTACATTACAAGAAACAAAAACACTGAGAAAATAAAGGATAACAAAGGATTCATGGTATTTACCAACATTAAGAGTAGTTTTATAATACATGTCGTAAAAGTGTTACTGTATTAAGTTAAAATAAAAGTTTAAAGTTGTATTGTGGACTATAATAGTTTTAAGACTATGTACTTTTGACTAATTTATGATTATTTTCATCCTACCTTAGCCAATGCGACTGCTGGAAATCGGTCCCATGCCAACTCCGTGTCTTCACCCAACTTTCCTTGACGCTGACCACGGAACAGTCCTGGCCGCCGTGAGGGTGGCTAGCCCCATGCCGTCCCCCACCATCAGTACCACGTTGCGAGCGTGAGGACGACGCCTGCCCTCCGGTAAACGTCGTAAGTAATTGCCTCTCGTGCTTCAACCGTACCAGAAGTCGCGGTCTGTTAACATTTGGGACTTTCAGAAGTAAGTGACTTGCTGGCAAAAGATTATCCCTAATTAATGAGGCAACATCGGTGTTACCTCATATAATCGTTGTATATTACTGCTTTCTTGACCTTGGTCAACAAAATTAAAAACCACAATTTTTCAGTTAACCAATATAGTTTTCAATTAATCAGAACACATGAATAGAGTGAAAAGGTTTTATAAAGTGATTTATTCTCTGTAGAAAACTTTAATTTCTTAAAATACTCTTATATTTAACAGAATTTTTATTACAGCACTATATTTTTAGTTGCAATTCATAAATATCCATTTTTAAATTAGCTAAACTCAAACAAAAACAATCATTCATTGTAAATGTTAGATTAATAATCCTTATTAAGGAGAACGTTAACATTAAATATTTCAAAATAAAGCACATTACTGCAAAGAAACTAGAAATTCATAATAATACTTAGTTCTGTTACGAATAGGTTTAACTTTCATTCAACAAATATAACATTATCCCCCAATAACCACAAAACCGTCGCCACCACTGAGCTTGGGTGGATCAATAAGGATCAAAGTACAAAGACTGAAGCCACTGCTCCTAAAGTCAATTGTTTAAGGCAATACTGGGAAAATAATACTGCCCAATTCATAAACAATTATTTGTGTGCTTTGTATTTTTCCAATACGGCACAATTTATGTGGCCGTGTGTGTTATTTAGCTTCATTAAATTTTACTGAAGACCTTATTTTGTATTTTTGTTTGTGCGTTCAATAGATAAGGAAATACGTGTTTTCTAATAAAAAAAATTATTCCAAAGATTTATTTTAACTTCATGAAGAATGGAATTCACAAGAATTGAAGAGAACCCAATATGTGTGTGTGTGTGCGTGTAGTTAAAATGTTAGTATTAATCCGTTTATGGCTAAAGGCAGGAAGTAATACACTAAACGTAACATGGTAAACCAGAATGGACTATAATGTTTTTTGTTTTGAAATTTAAATGGCCACGCATCAAAAAAATATTGCAAGTACATATTTGAATATAAAAATCAACAATGAGTGTTTTAATGATTTTGTGCTGTAAAGTATAATAATTTGATTCGACAAAATAAAATAATTATATATTCATACAAAGTTGTTAAAAGTCGAAATTACGCTTCCTTATTTTTATATCGACAACTCTTCCTACCACCACTGACAACATACTGCCAGACTATAACAGTGCAGAAGCGATCATCACGCCACAAAAAGATGGTAAACAAACCAGGAATAAGGGTGGGCCCTTTTCTATGATTTGTTCCTTCCAGGTGAACTTCTCCACACCATTCAATCACTCCACCTTGGATTACTATAAATCTCTAAACTATTCAATACTTTAGGTTTGTGACTTAGTTTATTTTTCAGAACTGATAACCAATGCTGTCTAATTTCGGAATAATGGTTTGACTGATCGGTTGGGCCGCTAATTTGATGTACGAAGCCTTGATTAATTTCCTCTTAAAGATGTATTAATATGATCTTGAGACAAATAAGGATGTGCAACTTTCTTGTAGTAAATTTGGTACTAACCTCTTTCTTGTTTTCTTTATTTTCTTTTATCCTTACGTTATTTGTTCTTTTTGTCTCTTCCTATGTAAATTTCCAATTACAACTTTGTAGCGTTTTTAAAGCTACATTGATTTTTTTTTAATTAAAACTTAAATTAAAATACAAATTTTTGGAACGAAATATTGGGATTTAATTTTAGATTAGATTGTGAAAAGTCAGGGTAAAAACGAACATGTAATCCGTTGGCAAGTTAGTACTGGTAGTTTTTTAAATTGTTAGGAAGGCAGGTTGACTGCCTTTAATTGATTAGAACTTGTCTTGTTTGCGAGTATTGTTCTCTCCTGGTTTGATACAGCTGGACCAATGAGAGAACACCGCGGATGTCCTGCAAAGTTGATTGGAAAGGGAAGTATATTAAGCGCCCGCTCATAATTTTTGCCCTTCTTTTGGTTATTTTCGTGATTAAGTTGATTACAGTGCGCCGTGTTTCTTAATTTTTTTTTCCGCGAGGGATTTTGAGGTAAGCACCAAATTTATTGTACGTTTTATTGAAATAGTCTTCCTGATTTGATATTAAATTAATTTTGTTGTCTTTTTAATAGGAAAAAATTAAATTCATAGAAACTACAGAGCAATCTGAATAACTTATTCTCAAGGAACAATAGAGCATAATAGAATCATACAAGTTACATTTGGTTCATGCTTGCAAGAAAAGTGAATTAAAATTGAACTTTGTTAATAACTTTAATTGAGATTTTGGAAAAAGTATTAATTTATTAATATTTAACTGGAACTGTTTTATTGTGAATTATTAATTGGAAATTAATTGAACATTAATAATTGTTTTGAGAGAGTTTGTAATCTGAATTGCAGATACTTGAAAGTTAAGGTTCAACTAGTGTAAAGAGAAGTTTTAAATTTTTATTTTTTTGAATTTTGAGTGAACTTAGAAGTGAACATTTTTATTTTAGTTATTTCTAAGTGGTATTTGATTTTTATTTTAAAACCTTATTATTTTATTTTAGAAGAGAGCTCTGATTTTTTAGTTTGATATATTTGATTAATATTTTTATTTCTTGCCAAAGGAATTTTTAAATTTACTAAAAGATTTGTCAATTCTTTGTGGAAAATAGAGTGATAAAAATTCTGAAACGTTGAACTTATTAATTTGCCAGTTTTTAAAAAATAAATCCATTGTTTTTATTTAGAACTGTGATTTATATTTTAGACAAACCAGATAATATTTAATAGTTAACAAATTTAGTAATAGATTGAACTTAATATTCACTAGGAGCTTACTAATCAAAAAAATATTTTTATATCGTCTTGGATGTCTTATTGATAATTTAAATACTGATACTCTGGAATATTAATATCTACAATCCAAGTCGTTATAAAACTTCATTTTTTACTGTAAACACACATTGTTTGGATTTTCTGTTCAATTGGTTGATTTAATTTTTTGCGAGAGCTTGTCTAAGAGTTTTGTTTTGTGTTTTAAATTTTGTTCTAATTTTTTACTTTTTACCCACTTTTCTCCAACAATACCAGCACATAAGTCATTGGATTCTGATATACTGACTAAGGACCGATGCTTTTGTTTCGTTTGCACTTGTTTATATAACTGACCCAATGGAATCCATTCTAATCGAATATCTTATTCAAATTTCTTAATTTTCAGAAACAATATTACCCGTAAATAAATATAAACCTAATAATAAATAACTTAAAATGATAAACTAATTTAATATAAAAAGATCAATAATATAATAAATATAACAAATATGCATATAACAAATTAATTTAAACTAAGAAAATACAAAAACAACAATAATGTAACAACAATACATAACAGAGAAATCAGTAAAGCATTCCAGACGATTGTAACAGATTGCGCTTAATCGCAGCTCCACCATTACTAAAATGAAATCCAGGTCAGCTGTGATGGCATTAACGTTCCAAACGTTAATTCCTGAGGATGGCACTATTTCTAGAGTAATTTGTTGTAGCAGCTGTTCTGGCAAAGAGGTCACGAGATTTCGTATCTCATGGAACCCGATGGAACCCTGAAAATGACGATTTGAAGGAGATGACACGTATAATTAAGCTCCGATTCTACAAGACGGCTTAGAAACAAAACACACACTAAATGAAGCGTCTTGTCTCAAGAGATGATATGGTCAAGAAGTAATACACATCCGCAAGTAGAACACACCAGATGTCTGTATCCCGGGAAGTTCCCAGCCAGACAAAGTAATTGACGAGATGAACTCTTTCAAATTCATCCTGTAAGTATGCCTGATGAGGTGACCAGAGGACAGCACAATACTCCAGATGGGGCCATACCAGAAAGCAGAAGAAGATCCTTAGAGCATGCGGACTGGCAATGCAATGTATTAGGGCAAGGTTTTGAAGAGCTTGACTGCTTCAACTTGTGAACCCCAATTTGACAATCTGGGTGAAAATAACTAAGAGGTCTTGGACTGCAGCTATTCGAGTAAGAACTGCACCATTAATCTGATAGTCTCGTCAGATAGAATCTTTAGTTCGAAAGAAAGTGATAAAAGCAAATTTCTTAGCATTTAGTCCCATTTGGTTTCTATCATACTACTCCACAATCGCCCTCAGTCACTCCTAAAGAAGAGTGTGACCTCTCTCAGATAAACTTTTCTGGTATATTTTCAAGTCACCCGCATACAACAAGTACTTGCACTGGATATTGGTGGCGTTTGCTAACTGAAAGACATATGCAACTAGGTTTAGAAAAGATCCTATATTCAATACTACAGAACCAATAAATAAAACGTGAGACTAAAATACCTATCCTGCACATCAGCTAAGTTAAAGACTAATAATTTGTATTTACCGGCACATGACCGTACTTTATTGCAGAGTGAAAATTTAGTGCCTAGTGAAGAAACCACCATTATGTGTTCGTGTGCAGGGAAGAGGCGCAATAATTTAGTGGTTAGAATTTAAATAATATTTTTAAATTAAAGCCATCAACCTTGTATATATTACAGTTTTCCTAATAATATTTTGTGATAATTTGCGTACACCGCCCATATTAGTTATATACTTCTGTAAATTATTGGCAAATGTTTCGAAATTTTAAAGACTGATTACATTTTATTAATACTGTGTATCTCGTTTTAATTGTTATTTGGGTTATCTCAAAATCTTAGTATTTTAGTAAAATTATTACTACAGACGCAAACTGACATGTAAAATGTTTGTATATTCCTGCGCTGTGAAGCTATCTATTTTGTAAGATAGCTACCTATAGTGTAAGTGTTATACCATAGTTCTTTGTTTTTCCGTTAATATCTAAACAAGAATATTTAGAAAATCTGCACATATAGCCTATAACAGATAAATAATAAAATGTATGGGGGGAAATGCCTTTTAGGTGAAGTTAAGTTAAAAAAATGGTTTAGTACTTAAAAGATCAGTCTCCTCCAATCCTGACTCAAAGTTCATTATCACCACATCCTGTGAAGGTTACCGGTAATTGCTCTGTAGAACTCTGTAATTTAAAAACGTTTTGTTTAACCTATAAGTCCCTACTGTTAAACTGGGCATTATAACCAAATGTGCTTTAACTTTATTATCTTAACGACCTTTTCCCCCATTACTTGAATCAACACTGTGTTGATTCTTTCCAGCTTAACAGAATAAGGTTCAGATAGGATGTTACTATGAGATCAAATTCCATTATTAAAATAAGGATGAGGTAGAAAAAAAACATTAAAAAAAAACGGAAAACTTCATTTCTTCATGAGAAGCTTAAGGTCAGGAGAAGAAGTTCCACAAAAACAGTGGAATGGTGATATACGTAGGGGTTTTTTTAACAACCCATATTCTTAAACTTGGTAACGTTGGATTTGTAATTAGATTTTCTAACTGAAATAATATTAATTTTGACTTTTTATAATATTTGTTTTAAGATCTTTACGCTTTGGTATATATATATATACTTTTAGACATATAACTTTTAAATATTACAGTTTTAGGAAGCTCCCATTTAAAAAATACAATTCCTAAAAAAAATTTAAATGTTTCTGTAATTAGGCCTATAAATTATAAAGCACTATATCAAATTGTACCTCCTCATTACAACAAGAGACGTTCTCAAATTAAAATATTTTAAGAAAAAAAAAAAAAAAAAAAAAAAAAAAAAAAAAAAAAAAAAAAAAAAAAAAAAAAAGTGGCTATTTGAGTAATCATTGAGTTTTTGAAAGTTTTAATACAGTATGATATTTTTGGTTTGTCTTTGGTCCAAGAATAACACCTGAAAATATTGGTAGAGAGTTCTGGGGACACCTGTATATGAATTTTTATTTCGATGATACGAGTAAATGCCAGTTTGCGGCAGTAGTGTAAGGTTCTAATTAAATGATACATATATCAATTATAGTGTAAATATTCAAGTGTAGGTGGTGGAGACTAGGGAAGTATGAGGAGAAGGAATCGTTGCCCATTTGTCAGGGTACGGTTACATCCCAAACTGCGTCCAATCAGACAGTGTCGTCTGGAATACTTAGTGATCTTAACCTAGTTTATCCAATTAAGGGTATGTCAATAAAAACAAATAAGTAAAGTGTTTATCTACATATAGTGTGCATTTGAATTAATAAAACATTTTTATGTTTCAATTATTTGTTCTCATTATTAAGAACTAAACGGTAATGAGTTGTATGTATTTGAATGTATCTGAGTGCTTGTTTTTTATGCATTAAAACCAATATTTAAATATTCATGTCTTTCATTTTAATTATTTCATAGCAAATAATTCTTTGATGTTTATATTACCTAAAGGAGTGGTCGATCTTCCACACAACCAATATTATATCGAACAATGGAAAGATAAATTCCTTATACCATTGAAACGGAGAATATAGAATCAAAAATAAAACTATTGCCTTCATGTGCCTCACCGTGTATCACCGTCTGCCCGATGACGAAGGCTGTCAGAATGTAGACAACAGACAGCAAATGCTACCAGAGCCATGCGGATAAGTGTTCACAGACTGCCGGTGGAGGGATGTCAAACCATTTCGTCTGGAACAAAATATAATGATTTATTTCCAAAGCTATTATCTCGCAAATCATATAAGAATCTAGGTTGAGCACTTCCAAATGTCAAATTAACAACGTCACTCTACCGTTGCTATGATAAATTGAGTAGTATGTATGATAAGGTTAAGCAGTAAGTAGTATTCATAATAGACAAACGTTGTATTGATCAAAGTTATTACAATAACATACAATCAGTATAAAAATACGAGCACTACTATGGCAAATACTACACCGCTATAGGGCTATGCTAAATGTTAACTTTTTAGACTGAGGCCCCTTCGCCATAAAATATTTTGTAGTTCTTGGTTTTATTAACTTTAAATGCTCTCAAATTAAAACTTCAGTTTGAGAGTTTTTATATATGTTCACTTTAAAAAATAACTAAATCTTGTTAAAAGTTATAACACGTCTAATTATTGAATAAAATATAAATATTAGTTATATAAGTTGTTGATTCAAATATTTTTTCTTAACAGTAATTCCTTTAAACAGTAAAAAATAGGACATTTATTATTCGGTAATTTAAAACATGCAGTAGTGTTTTTTTTTGCCAGAGAGTCTGGAAAGTTGTTTGAATGTTCTGATGATATCAACTATTACACAGCCGATGGCAACCGTCCTGACTAACTGGAAGTGCCTCGATTTTACAGAGAATGTTTCCAGCAGCTGAACATATTTATGTACAATTTCCATATTTAATGTAAAAGAGTGGGAGTAATCGATAAGCGAATTGGATAGCAATTCGCATCAACCATTTAACACGCTATTCACCAATTTAAGTATGGTTTCCCAGCAGAGTTAAAACTTTTTTAAGCCCTATTAATTATAAATACTGTAATTTTTGCTAACAGAACAACCTATTGAAAAATCTGTTTTCCTCATTGTTGCAGTTATATAACTGTTTTTCAAATAGCTTCTTTCTGAAGACCTATTATATAAAATTGCATGATGAAATATCTGTTCTATTAGCAACTTATTTAATATCTCTCCATCTAAGATATCAATGTAGCAAAAACGCCAAATATAGTGAGCTGTCAACAGATTAATTTAATACGTGATATTTGGTATTGCCAACCGGCAATTCGTATCGGTTTGCCAAGGCTTTAATAGTGATATCCAATGTTTACCTTACTCAATACCTAACATTGTAATTGAACCGTTATTTTAACATTGACTATAGAGAGGTCAAAAATTAGGTCAGAAATGTCACTTAAGTTCCATGACCTCTTTCTCTAAAATAAATTAATGTCGGAAGGCTTAATCGGCTCTGGAATTTAGCGTATGAATTATCTTTTTTATTTATCTTAACTTCCCTCTTACAATATAAGACCAATATTTCCATGATGGCTAATTTCATTTTATTTTTTCTCCTAAAAATATAAATGTTGGTGAACTTGTTTTTGATCTCTAAATTTCCCACACATTCAAATATGATTCACTCAATATAATTAATTATGTAACAATTTCTTGCAGATCATTTGGCTGTACTTATAATTTGTCAGGAACACAGCACTAATAATACACTTAGATATGATATGCATTAGAGGGAGTTCATTGACTTGATATCAATTTTTAAATCCGGTTTACTTTTACGGTTAATTTAAGGTTCATTGATTAAAATCCGACAAATTTTGAGTAAACTTAATTATATTCTGCCACGGGTAACAGAATCCCGACTCATAGTACAAATACTAAAAACACCACCCAGAACAATGAAATCGATGTCCATAATAACCCTAATAATGTTATTGGTAATTATGTTAGTGGTTGTGATTACAAATTGACAATTTTGAGAATTTTTCTGATGCCATAGTTTTTGCAAGACGGGAACAATAAATTCGAGCGAGTCCCTCAACAGTGTTGTTTGATCTCGGATTATAAAATCACATTTGTTAAAAAAGAATCTTTGGCATTGGTAATATGACAAGAATGAAGATAACATATGACCTGGAATGTACAACTGTATGATATCACTTTTTTAATCTAGTAGAATATACTTTCAACCTCTATTTCCAAAAACCTGTGTTTTTAATCTTTAAGTATGTATTTTTTCTAAACTATAGGGTAAGATTTTGTTATGGTAAACGTGGCCACACATTTATAGCAACAGTTTTTTTTTATATTTTTGGTTATAAAACTATGAGGTTAAATTTGTAAATTTTGTAACATATATTTTTAAAATCTAAAAGAAACATAAACGTAAACTAAAGGGTATCATGTGCTCTAGCAAAAGAACTTTCGTACATTTAAATTCATTAAATAGTATCTTAATAGTTTTGGGGAGACAGGTATTTATAAATATTAAATTTAGCGCATACAGGATAGGTTCAACCTACTTCGGTAAAAAAATGTGTTCTAACTATTTGTACAACCGGGCATTTATTCTGCATAACATCAATAACTACAGTTCTGCTGAGGTAAGTGAAAAATATGTTTGACTTTTTAAACATTAACTTCTTTGTTACATACAATATTAAACGTAATACACAAGAGGTATCTCCTAAGACACTTTTAAGTTTTACTGAATCAGTACAACTAGATTTTTTATTCATATCTAATCATCCGTGATCGGAGTGTAAATATAAATTTATGTAATTTTCCATGTATTATTAGATGTCGAGAAATTTTTAAATAAACACAGCAGATATCCAAACAACTATTTCACAATTGTAAAATGTATAAGAACGTGTAAAATCCGCTTATCGTAGAAAAATACAAATAGCCATTAGTGCCGTTAATTCACCACCACTTGCCGTTGTTGTGTCCGTGTATTCACTAACACTAAAAATATTATTTTACTAATTAGATAAATGTACAGTGCACTTTGAATAGTTTATTTCTTGTTTTTGTTGCCCCTTTGGGATGCATGCAAGCATTATCATATCACTTAGTATCATATCACTTAAGATATACAACCTTGCACTCGGCGCGCGGCGAGTCCAGACAATCAGTGACTCTCGAATGATTAACTTTTACTATGCATATGATACGGCTAGCTAGTAATTACGACAATAAAGAGCAGGCTAACTTGAAGATAACCACCAACACATGACGGTCAACCACTCAATAAATGTTTGATGACCCTCAGACTCTTGCCCGTAATAACAGAGACGAAATTATGTGGTCTGAAATTAAATAACACAATAAAAGGCAGCGATTTAACATCACCTATGGCGAGTATATGTGGCGCACAATATATGAAGCAGAAAATCTGTTTGAAAAAAGTGATGAAGACATATCCTCATACTTTATGCCAGCTCAAATAATAATGAACTAGTAAAAATTATAGTGTAACTTTAATATTACATTAAAATTTGTACTAAGTGTTTCTTAAGTTTTAATTACTACATAATGTAAGGTTTGTTGACATGTGCGGTTGTGTTGGTGTTAGAGTCTGGAGTTAATTTTACCACGTCAAGTATAGATTATGAACCAATATATATATATATATATATATTTTTTTTTTATTTAATTTCTAAATCTAATTTCTTTGTAACAGTTTTAAACATTATGTTAAATCAGGAGTATCTTATTACACATAACAGTTGATTATTGATCTTAAACTAATTTTAATAATCGTTTCTAATAACAAGTTAGATTCTAATAATTCTAATGACGAAAATTTGCACTTGAATATTATGTTTCGAATTGTTAATTTTCAGATAAATTCATTTCAGATAAAACATATTAAGCATAAAGAAATGTCTTCTCTTTTAATATCCCAAATAATTATATTTTACAAACTGCTCGAGGAGAGAGAGACCTTTCTCTTTAAATATTTAAACAGTTTACATTTTATCTGATATCCTTTTCGTTCTCTACCAAGTCATGTATTTGGTGTTCTGATGCAATGTCTCAACACCACTCCAAGAAATGTCCTATAAATGCGAGAGATCTTCTGTTTCTGTCTGGTTGTTGGTTTTGGACGAAAGGGAGGTGTTTCTACTATCATCTGTTTGGTGTATTAGTGTTTTGTATTATGGAAAGGTTTTTTCTGTAATCTTACAATAGATTTGGGAGTTGTTTAAGGTTTTTAAAGATAAATTTTGCTGTGTGTTGAAAAGAAAATTCTGTATATAATAGGGATAGAACTGGTATAGTGATAGTGTCTGGGACAGGGCAATGTGGTGAAGAACGCTCCTGTGAAGATTTTTTACAGGAGGTATCCTTGGATGTTCTGTGTTTTGGTGGTAGATGAGCTGGCCAGGGTGGTCCAGAGAGACAAGGCGAGTGCTAACACCAGTGACAGGAAGTGTCTAGACTGCAATCTGTCTCGTGGGTGGTTCACCCCACAATATAATCAACATATCGTGAATGTCATAAATCTTCCTTATTTTTCTACT
>NW_025782106.1:0-36642 GCF_021130785.1 Homalodisca vitripennis
GATTATTTAGCAACCTTCCATGTACGGTAAGGTCGGCGGCATCCCGCGAGTATCTACTCCCTGTGTTTCACAGGGGAACATGATGTATTCTGCCTCCAAAAGTTGGAGCCTTTTTGTTTCAGATGTTAAAAACGGTTTAGAGAAAGCTGTTTGTTACCAGAGTCCTCAGTGAAAGGATGGTGCTGACCTTGCACTGCAGGTGCAATATCCGGGTGTATTCTGGTGAAGCTATTCCAATAAGTGGACAGTTATTCTACACGTTTGTTGGCGTACCTTGCCTGACACAATAATTCCCATCGTGTTTATAATGATTATTTCCATATTATTATATCTCTGAACTACGAATAGATGAAGAATACTAACACATACCATCGTCTAAAAGTTCAAAAAATAGTCATAACACTACTACATTTTCATCGCCTAGTAAGCCATATTCTGGCATCATTGAATATTATCCTTTTGGAGCGGACATAGTTGAAATTAACAAATACAGCACAAACATAACGAATAAACAAATAAGGAAATCACCCAATATGTTATAGGCCTATCACAATAAAACATTTAGGGCAGTTCGCTTAGCGAAACTTTCTAAAGAGCATTGCCCAAAACTTAAATTTAAAGTGCAGATTTCATCATTTGATGAATAAGAACCACAGACTAAATGGAATAAATGGCATTATGGAAGTTTTTACACCAAAGTCGCAAAGCAGCAAACTAAATACTCTTGATGTAAACGAAAATTTAGTGTAAAATAATTTAAAAAGGAATCCATTATGTAAACTCATGTCAAATGCAAAGCTAAAAGTCAGCTCCAATTATTTATTCAACACAATACTCTATCGTAGCAGGGCTTAAAACGTCGATGCACCGGGGAACTGGAATCACCTTGTGCAGTTGTCCTGTCTTTTACAGCCGCCATATCTTATTATGCTTAATATTCGTACAGTACCATTATATAACCGCTAACAACAACTGAACTGTTTGACAAATGTATGTGTTAATGTTAATGTTTATGATGATGTTTTGCTTGTGCGAAGTTTCTCCCGATTGATACTTTACAATGTAATGTAGATATCCTAAGGGGCTGTCGCTCTACTAGAACCTGTGTTGGAGGCCCCAAAATGTGGTTTTTTGTTTTCAGATGATATTATTCCGAGTTTAGTTTAAGAAAAACAAGGTAAAAGTACGACTTACCACGTGTTGCGTGACAGGATTCGCCGAGGTTTCTTGCAAAACTTAAAATCTGTAGCTAATTTTCTTCTCAAGATGTCCCGCGGAGAGATAAACATATATACAGACAATAAAACAAAAAAGAAGTTGAAACACAAATGAAGAATACAGAAATCAGAAGTTTCTTGTAAAATTTATAGGGTAAATTTGAAATCTTGAAGTCTTTTTCGACTTATCTTACCAAATGATGCAATTCAGATTTTCATTAATTAAATTTTGTTTTATATAAGTGTTGAAATAATACAATTCTACTCACCAAGTCTCTATAAAATGATGTATGTGTTGGAATGGTTATGCTATATGTTAACATGTCACATATTCTTATGGATCTTTGTTTGAAGTTTTTTATTGACGATGGAAGAATTGTGATAGAAACAGGATTTTCCGGACATTTGCCATCGTTCAGTGAAACAAGAAATCAGTAACACTACGTTTCGAGATCTGCAATCTGATCTCTTCTTCAGGTAAGAAACTAACCTAATACATAATTACAAAGTAGGTTAAAATAGGCCTTGTAGATGTTTTGCTTGGAAATGTATATATTCAGCTATTTTATCATTGCCACCATGGTTACCCATAACACTAATAAAAAAATATTCGCTAATGCTTAAACAAAGCCTCTTCTCTTGGGTGTCTGAGCATGATGCACATTGAAAGCAAGAGTCTACCTTTGGTTGCTCATCCCTGCTAGTATTTTGTTATATTATTTATTTTTTGTTATATATTGTTTTGTCATTTCATTGTTAAATTTTCATAGTTTATACTGTCAGCACACACTTATAGCATGTACTTATAGTATTTAGTATTAGCATCTGGTTGTCTTGTTGATTTTTGTCTTGTTGTATATTGACCCATGCACTAGAGTTATCACACGCTTAGCATGAAGCATGTAGTTATTATCTTGTTACCTTGTTTTCAATTTGTCTTTGATGCACAAGTTGCATACACTTAGCATGTACATTATTATATAACTATTATCTGGTAGCCATTGTTATCTCTTTTTGTATCTTGTCTTTGATGTTCTACTTTATTATCTTTAAATGTATACCATATTCAATTGTTCTGTTACCATGGATAGTCCAGTAGTACTAATATCGCATGTAAGTGGCTATGCATGAAAAGTGTACTATCAATATTTCGAATACCATTTTGTAAACATTTTTGTAAAATGGCGATTGCCGTATGTATGAATAAATAAATAAAAGCCCATGGAGCGACATGCACCGTCATCGAAGTCAGTATTCTTCATATTTAATGAAGCTTCGTTACTAGTTCAAATCTATACTCCGTTTCGTTTTCTAAATATAGTACTCACAGACAGATATACCAACAGAAAAAACTATTGTTCCTCAAATGATAGGCTTCTATAAAGCTCAGCCAATTAAATATGATTCTGAAAATTTTAAATGATTAAGTAAAAATTGTATGTTTGTCAATTGGTCTTGATAACGTTGTACGTATCCATGGTGGTTATTTATTACTTAGAATGCATGACTCAAAATTGCAAGTAATTTGTATTAATATTTGATTTGTTCTGGTAAAAATCTCACATTTGCAGATGGAGACAAATGTGACAACTGTTGCCACAGTAAGTCCTTTATTGGTACTCTGTAAAGAGTGAAGGAGTTCTTGGCGAACATTCCACTCTTGCCTTCTAAACGCTTTGTTTTCTTTTTTCAACATAATCTTATTCCAATTTTAATAATAACCTAGAAGATATGTAGGGATTGCATGGAAAGAATTGCAAAATTTAATAATAGAAAAATTATATTAGTGAATTAGAAAAACAATGCACTAATTTTTTCGCTTTACATAACACGGTCCATGGCCGTTACAGTGTCTGTTGTTGTTACTTTAGCCCTGGTAAAGTTCATTTCAAACAAGTAATAAAATTTTTTAATGTCAATTCCTACTCTGTTAAAATAGATTTTATTGTGGACGTGCTTTTATGTATCTTTCGTGATAAGTATTAAATCGCGCTTCGCGTTCCTCGTTATTCGTGTGTAAGCGCATTTTCAAGCTGTTATTCTGTTTCAGTTGCAGGCTTAAATTCGCGTTATTTTGCATTTCAAACTGAACAGTACAATCAATAAAACAATAATACGCGCCGCGTTTACATAGTTGTTTGTTTTACACCAAAGTTTACTTTGAATATGTGACTAAAATGTAGACAATTATTTTATTGACCAATGTATTTCTTATGGAAGTTTATTCTAGTGTAGAGACCTGAGGAATGGAGCCTAGGTAATTTAATTATTCTAATTTAAAATAAATAACATATAACGAATGGGATTTGAGTTTATGTTCAAATTTTTAAGCTCGACTGAGTAATTTTTTGCTAAGTGTATGCAACTTGTGCATCAAAGACAAATTGAAAACGAGGTAACAAGATAATAACTACACGCTTCATGCTAAGCGTGTGCTAACTCTAGTGCATGGGTCAATATACAACAAGACAAAAATCAACAAGACAAATTGAAAAACGAGGTAACAAGATAATAACTACACGCTTCATGCTAAGCGTGTGCTAACTCTAGTGCATGGGTCAATATACAACAAGACAAAAATCAACAAGACAACCACATGCTAATACTAAATACTATAAGTGCTATAAGTACATGCTATAAGTGTGTGCTGACAGTATAAACTATGAAAATTTAACAATGAAATGACAAAACAATATATAACAAAAAAATTGTATTTTCTGTGCGAAGACAACTTGCTGATGCTGTCTTCCTGCGTAAACTTCTCACTGGGCAGGTTGACTGTGACGATCTTCTTTCAAGGATTAGTTTCCGCATCCCTGGATCAACCAGATCTCGAGAATTGTTTTTTCGTCACCAGTATTCCACATCCTACGCCTACCATAGTTGTCTGCCTAGACTCCAAAGAAGAGGAAATGCACTGTCTTCGGGGCTGGGATATGATTTCTTCTTTGATTCCGAATTAGCATTAAGAAGACTTATTAAGTTATAAATTACTTACTATATTCTTACTTGTTATTGTGTACCAATTAGTCTTGATCATATGTTTACCATATCATGCACTTATTAACATTATTTATTGCGTCCAGTTCACATCTAAGTTTGTGATTTGTAGATTAATTAGTCATTGTTGTTGCTTATATAGTTTATTATTAAATATTGTCTATATGTTATGTTATTGTTTAAATTATTTATATTGTTGTTAACTTATTTATTTTTATCACTGTTAAATTTATCACACACATCAAATTAAGTGAAACTGTTTGGTCCTGTGTGGAACTTTACTAATTGGATTAGTTCGGAGCAGAATAAAGTGCTTGATGGCGCCTTTAAAGGGCCACATACAGAAATTCAAAAGTGGGAAAGTTCTCCTAAAACTGATCGTAATTTATGTCCAATTGTTAGTTGCTTTTTGTTATTATTTAATTTACTCGTTATTGTTATGGATTTTAGTTGTTTTTTATATTCTTATAAATGTGTCTGTCACTTATTTAGACTATCTTGATAAGTTCTCTTTTATATAATATAATTAATAAGTAAGTAGTCAAGTATTCTTGAGTCTATAATTTGTCATTGAATGGAAATGGTGTAACCGTTGATACAAATAAAAAAAAAAATAAAAAAAAGTAATGAAAGGTGGTAGTTCAATTTAAGAAATGTATTTCCACGTCCCGCACATACAGAGTGTGTAATCTAGTACTAGGATTTCAATGATAATGACAATGAGTATAACGGATAGTGAAATATGGGTACTCATGGCCATGCCCATGTTGAACTGTAAATCCAGACTGAGATCCAATGAGAGGTGTATTATTCTCATTAGAAGTAGTAAAAGGGAAGATAATCGATTTATATTCTATCTAATTATATCCGAACGGGAAATGGCAAATCAGCACATAATTCATTGTTGGCGGATGTGTTAGCCCCGGATTAGTTTTCTATTCATTTTCCTCAGAATAGTGACATGGGAGCTATTTAAAAACTCTTACACTCATTTTTTTCATTCTTGTAAGACACTGCGTCAATACTTATTGTATTTTGTGTAAGGTCCAGACATAAAACCCTGTTTAAAAGTAACTTTAACGTACTGTAGTGTACTGTCAGTTTCTTTAGCAAAAATTCTAATGATTTGTGTTGTGACAAAGTATACCAGAACCATTGTTTGAGCTAATTAGTATTGTTTACAACAATTTAATCAAGCTATAAATTACTTTGTACTATCTAACTGTTTCAGTCAGTCTGTCCATAATCACCTTTACCAAAATCAGCGATGTTGCACAAATTGGTGGTAAAATATTGAGTCCCCATTCAAACTGATTGTAATAAATTAATTTTCCCAAATAAAATGTTGAATTAGTTGCTAAGACAGAAAGAAAGAAATCGAACATGAACTATTACCAATCATAAATTAAATACTTTAAAATCTCGCTAAGCTTCTTATACAACAGTTTTATGCACAATATATTAAGAGTAATCAAAACATATTGTAGATCATATAAGAAACTTAAACTAGGTGAATCACATAAAGCAAACTCCCGAATATTATGTATACAACTCTTGTGCATACATGTACACTTCTCCATCCTAAGCATTTCATAATTGAGACATGAGTTTAGAATATTGACAGCAACAAAATATGATTACAGAGGTTTTGTTACTTATTATTACTCTCAAATCCTTATGATCTTTAAATTGTGATGCAATATTTTTTCAGTATAAATATTCATCATTCGTGTTCAAAGTTCAACGTTATGGGGAAACTGGATTCATAAAATGATGAAGCTGTACATATGCTGTGTTAAATATCAGTCATGTTCTGGATCTTCATACTTATACTTAATATAACAACGTTATGAGGAAACTGGATTCATAAAATGGTGAAGCTGTACATATGCTGTGTTAAATATCAGTCATGTTCTGGATCTTCATACTTATACTTAATATAACAACGTTATGAGGAAACTGGATTCATAAAATGGTGAAGCTGTACATATGCTGTGTTAAATATCAGTCATGTTCTGGATCTTCATACTTATACTTAATATAACAACGTTATGAGGAAACTGGATTCATAAAATGGTGAAGCTGTACATATGCTGTGTTAAATATCAGTCATGTTCTGGATCTTCATACTTATACTTAATATAACAACGTTATGAGGAAACTGGATTCATAAAATGGTGAAGCTGTACATATGCTGTGTTAAATATCATTCATGTTCTGGATCTTCATACTTATACTTAATATAACAACGTAAGTCAGTTGTGAGTATCAGCTTTAAAACTGATGTAATTTAATTACATCAGATGTTAATTTTTGTATGTTCACTATACAAAATGGACAAATGAAAGGTGTCTCTGATTAATTTTGAAAACTGCCTTTTATATGAAATAGTATCTATAATAGTCAATGAAATACAAGTATTCAATCCAAGTCTTTTTCCGTGATTGTGATTTTTGAAATTATAAGGCTGTTCTTAAGGGTGTGGGTAACATAAATTTAATGATAAATTGTCGTTGTTTTTGTATCGTTCATTGTAAAGAGAATTAAAAATTTGCTCATTGGTTCTTGTGGCTTTTAAAACTGATGTAACTATGTAATTAATTCGCTAATTGTATATTTGTAATTGTGATTTAAACTGATGAAATGATTTTTTCCAAACAAGTAGTTAGATGTGTTTCAGAAAGTGTGAAATTAATTAAAATTAAATATATTCTTAAAACAATTGTTAACGGTTTTAAGAAGCATATTCTTTAACAGATGACCGTTACCTATTCAATGCGTTACACGCTTAACACTACTTAAAAACCTTTACACTGAAGGGGTAACTGTTTTAAAGAAATATTTTAACTCCCCTTTCAAAGGATACCAGGCTACTTTCCATTTTGAGGTTATCGGACAGTGAATTAAAAATTTTAATTCCAGTAATAAGGAGGTGTCGTTAAAAAAAACTGGTTCTATGGATAGGCACGTTTATATTTTTGGTTTGTGTGAGGTTGTAGTGGTTTGAAGTGCCGTCCTTGTGAAACAAGTTCAAGTGTTTTGCAAGAAGCTTTCGGATATAAATGGACGGGAACGTAACAACTTTATTTTTCTTAAAAAGTGACTTAAAGTTTGACACCTTGACTTTCTAAAACTGTTCTCGACGCTTTTGTAGCTTAAAGGTTGACTTAGTGCGTTCATTTACTAAACCCCAAACAACTACAGCACAGAACATAAAGGAATATATAAATCCGTACTATGCTGAGAGACTGGCTTGGGAAACAGCAAATCTGAATAAACTCGTTATTAAGAAAACACCTGAACTTTGTTTTCTGCAACCAAAACCTATACAGGTATGGTCTTGGAACTTTAGTTGGTCGTCAATGTTAACGCCAAGAAACTTTGAGACGTTGCAGGATCAGATCTCTTCTCCCCCAAAACTAATTTCCAAGATACCGATTTCTTGGAACCATTGCTGATGTGAAAATCCAAGACTATCCGTTAAACATTGGTTTAACGGCAATTAATTAATTCTAAAATTCGTACAATCGGCTACCAGGCACGTTATAATAGTTCCATAGATCAGAATAACTTTATGCTTAAATAATATTGGTATAATTACTTACCAATATAAATAGAGGATCCCAATTATTTACTAATTAGCAAAGCGGGACTTAAAACAGATCGCAATTAACGGAAACACGATATTATCGCTAATAACAAAAACAATAATCTTTGAATGACGTCAAACATTCCACTTTCGTCAATCTCTACATCCTTTGATCCTGCTGTATTTGAATATTACTTTTGTGATGTTTTTTCACTACAATTTAACGTCATGTCATGAGTGTCTTAAATGTAAGAAATTGCGCATTAAATTTATCACAAATTCACACATACGAATTTAACGATTCTTTATGAACGTGTCATAATATCAGAGCGTGTTAAATTATTTCATCAAATTTTACAAAGTATTTTCAGGGTAAAATATGTAAAAACACATAAAGTATAACTATAACTTGCTTTATAGTTTACAGTCTGCACGTAGAATTTTGCTTTTTGTAACCTGTACATTTCAATTTCATAAACGTTAAATTTCAACTTTTACAAAATATATAGTCCATATATATTACATCGGTTTCATAATAAATTATTTAAGAACAAGGATAACAAGGCAAAGGTATGCATATAAACATATTATCACAGAAAAACCTGTAGTCGCACATGGACTGATGCATGATTAAAATGTTGAAGAAACATTTTCAGTAAAACTAATAAGAAATCGTTCAAAAATATATAAGTACCTAAAAAAACAATGCCTTAAAAGATAACGTAAGTGATAATTCCAGTAAGATTTAATCATTCAATCTCCAAAAACACCAACATTTTGAATGTTGACAATCATCCACGAGAATATTTACAATCCACAGGAAGACCGATTTTAATTCCAAATGAGAACACGTCTTCACTTGTGGATAACCATTTCAAAGAAAGATTCCAATTGTGACAAATCTTCCTTCTCACGTAAAAATTAGTAATGATTGTTTCCACCTTTTGAAAAAGTAGCTCAACCTCTTCCTGAAAATACTAAATTAGTAACAATCGATGTTCAATCATTACACACAAATGTTGATCATGACATCAATCAACAATCATACACTAAGGATTGAATTCGTTAAATATTACATAAAACAACACCCAAAAAACACTACCATCTTCAGATTTTCTTTTAACTGTAAAAAATTTCATTTTAACTATGAATTGTTTTTATTTACAGCAAAAAGGGACAGCCATGGGAACAAAAACGGCTCCTTCTTATCTTAATATTGTCCATGGGCAAGCTTGAAGATGATCTATAAAACCAACCATACAAACCCATATTTTAAAAACGTTACATATCTTCTTGATATGGACATACTGTAATAAACATTATTACAACATTTATGCATTCACTGAACACTTCCTGCAACTTTAAGTTTCCGTGGGAGAAAACTGACTGAATTGTGAGTTTTCTACAGTAGGAACCACGAAATAGTGCAGTTAGCAACTACTGCCTGGCCGACACAGGCAGATGTCACCACACTAACGTAGTTAATTAGCCTTCATTGGTTGCTCCAAGGTCACGCGCCAAATAGGCTCCTCCCTTAACTGCACTCTCTGGTGGTCCCTACTTTAGGTATAGGTATAGATATTTAAATTGAAAATCAAAAGTTGAAAACTAACATCAATGTAAATAAACACAAATACATTTCAAAGTCAAAATTACGACAGTTGTCATTTGCCCCATGTCAAAATTTAGGCAGTGAAAAATACTAATTTCAAAAATACACTGACCATTTGTTTTCTAACAGGGGTTATCCTCACAAACTTTTAACAGTAGATTGAATATTAAATCTCTTATTGGAAACATCAATCTAAAATTTGACGTTAACGATTCAAAGTTTTGAAACAAACTTCCTCCCAGGACCTAACAATATTCTTAGAGAAACATACAGGTGCTCTTGTGACTTTTGCTCTTACAATGTTTTATAGCAGTGCTGAAATAAAAAGTTCCGTAAGGGTACTAAAACGAAAGAGTCCGATGAAGTAAAATATTGTCTCGGACTTTTACTATTGACTCCAGTACCGATATAAAATTTTCTTTTTACTCTATGAAAAGCCTCTCTTGTTAAATCTCATATGATTGTATCTCAGTGCATCTAAAAAATTAATTTTATCCAGCCAAATTCTCGTTTCAATCATGGTTATTCACAAGACCTATGTAAAAATATTCGCTAACGCTCAGGACAAATCCCATGGAGTGACATACATCATCATCAAATTCAGTGTTCCTCATATAGAAATGAAAATTCATGCAAAAATTTCAATTCTACAGGTCAGCTCGTTTTTCGAAATATCTTGCGTACAGACAGACAGAAGTACAATTTTTCCCATCCCCATGAAATAGGTTTTCGCTGAAGCTCAGCCAATTATGAAATGCTTCAAGAACATTTGAAACATAAATGTTTATATATGGACGTACGAAGTTATATTTAATTAACTATTTATAGCGAGTAACGGGTAATTCAAATAATTTGCTGAGCCTTAGTAAAGCTCTCCTCTTGAAAGACTGCTCTCCACTTCAAGCCCTCCACTTGAGAGACTGGAAATATTTTCTTATGTCACTTTATTGCGTATCTTTCCTATAGTTTAACACAATATATCGAGAAAAAACCAATCAATTGATTTAAGATTTTCCGTAAAACTTAATTTTCATATAATTAAAATTGTATTACACTGGAAAACATTTTTACATTGATTTTATCGTAACCGTGATGATAACGAGAAGATTGCAGTATACATAGATTATTAAACAAACTGACTAACATTACATGATATCATATAACATATGATGTAGTAAACACATGTAGATTAATGAAATAAGCAATAACCTTGAAATCCTATATACATGTAGTCCAAATAAAAAACCCATATATATATATATTTAATTTGGAATACTTTTGATAGTCATTTAGAGTGTAATTATTACTACCGAAAAAATAGAGCAATTACGTGTTCAGCAGTGATGGTACACTCAAACAATAATAGTGTTTATTAAAACGTTGCCAATCATTGCTTGTTACATTCAGATAATTTTTGATTGCGTCATATAACGATGCTGCTAATTTCAAGAGCTGTACACTTGCTGTTGCACAGAATATAAAATTTATTTTAATAAATAACAAAATTTATTTTTTTATTTAAGATTTCATTTACAATTTCGTGAAACTTTTGTAACTTTAGGCTGAACAGTAAACATGACGTCTGAAAGTGACATAATACCCCGAGTGTTCCTGGCGTTTCCAGTCCTCATACATCATGTAGCACAGGAGCTCTCTACTGTGAGTGCTCTGTCTCGGGGTATTTTATCTTCCATATTTTTACCTCGACTTTTTAAGATTTCAATCTCGTCCTCTTCGGCCAGTGTTGCCAACTTTGCATTTGCAGATTTCGTGTGGAAATGTTTGATTAATTGTATCGTAAACAACATAATTGTTTAACGTTTACTGCTAACAAAGCTCTATTATGATTCTGTTTTACCTATTGAAATTAAACTTACGACGAATGGATTTTTTTAAATAATATTATTTCGCAATTAAATAGTAATAATTAAGTAAATTGAGTCATATTAAATGGAGATCACTTCATTGGCTGAGCGTAAGTGAAGCCTATTGCTAAAAGGACTGGATACATTTAATTTCTGTCTGTTTACCAGTCCACAATCGAGAATAAATAAACCTATAAAATTTAAATTTTGCATGAAATTCATTTCTATACACAGTTCTATGGTGCTGCATATCACTCTTTTCGTTTTTAATGAAAATGTTTACTTTTTTTATGAGTAGACGTGACGGTAACAATAAAACAGTAAAATAAATAAATTTGTAAGCAAACAATAACAATAAAATTATATGATATTTTAACATATGATGAGCCTAGGCCAATTAAAATGAGCTATAGACTAGTAGTTGTGTATACAAATACATAGAAACCTGTTACGTGACCCGTGGTGTGGCACAATCCTGCCTTGTTTAATATACTTATTAGCTATCGTTCAATATTCCATTCATTAGTTATTACGGGTATGTAACAGTAAAGTTTGATTTAGCTGTCAGAATAAACAGGCTAGTGACAGATACTCTCAGCGACATTGCTTCAGGCAATTTAATATTCTTTGTCAGTAGCTTCACAATGATGCCATCGCTTAATATGACATTTATTGTTTCTATGATTATTCCATGGCAGACATCTCGGAGCAATATTTCAAACCTCTCTGATCTACTTGTTTGTTTTGTGTTTATCTAACCAAGATAAAGAAAGTTTGTTTTTTATCTGAAACAAAAACCTACACTTCCTCTATGTATAACACATTATAGTTACACGCGGTTTTGTACACGATTTTTATTGAATAAAAGGTGCCCTTTGTAAAGGGCAAAATAAACACTGCTGAAAATAAGTGAATATAACTTTGTAATTTTAAACAGTGATGCTTTAGGATCCGGAAGTCGAAGAGTGAACATATTAAAGTACGTCATAGTAATCTTCGGGAAAGTACCGATGATTCATATGATGTAACTCTGTAATAATTTAGATTTAGAAGTAAACATGTCTATGGTACGTTCAACGTTCATTGATAAGAGGTTCAACAAAATTGCCATTGGTTCTTACCATAGGTTGAGCGCTCGAAGACACATTTCTTGTTAGATGAATTTAATAACACACGTAATAATGGTTTACTCGTTGCTACTATAAAAAGACTCTTTTTATCGCAGCAACAAGGAAACTCCATTATTACGTGTGTAATTAAATTCATCTAACGAGAAAATATATATATATATATATAGAAAATCATAAAGTATCTAGCTGTCAAAAATGGATATCAACCCCATATTGTAGACAAAATGATTCAGAAGAAAACAAGAAAAATAACAATAAAACCAACACAATACGGCCTAATCCTAATAATAATGAAATTCAGAAATATATATGTGTGCCTTTCAATACTTAAATAAACAAAGCTGTTCGAAAAACCTTTCAAAATTCAAAATTTTCCATCAGTTACCAAACAAGAAATAATACGTTTAAACTAATTGAAAACAAAGTAAACCAAAAAGTTGACAAACAAGATTTATACAAACAATGTGGAATATACAAAATTAACTGTAGTGACTGTGAAATTTATTATATTGGACAAACTGGCAGAAATTTTAATAAAAGGTTTAAAGAATTTTATTTTAAACCTTGTAACAAGCTTTGAAAACAAATAACATGTCTACAATAAAATCAAATTTCGCTGAACATTTATTAGAAACTGGACATAACTACAAAAGTATTGAAAAGAACATTGACATTTTGGACATTGAAAGGAAAGGAGAAAAATTAAACACGAAAGAAGAACTACATATTTATCTAAATTATAACAAAGATCCTCACATCATATTAAATAGCAATTAAAAAAGTAAAACGAATCCTATCTTTGAAAAAATATTAAACACAGAACACTAATCAAAATTACAACTGTGTCATATAAATTGAACATCTGTTTAAATAGTCGACAGGTTTATTATTTAGTTAGAGATTAATGTTCACACGGAAGATTGTTTATACCGAATCACGTGTCTGAAATAAAAGAATTTTAAAAGGGTTTTAGTTTACAATTTATTATTCTAATATATATATTGGGTCTGAGAAGTCAACTTTAAACTTTAAATATGTGCTATCGCTATTAACTTGTACGAAAGTTTAAAGTTTATATTGCATATTCCTATCGACGGATGAACTCTTACTGGTTTCACTAAATGTTTAATAACAAAAACAATATTCCGTGTTTTTTATGACAACGTCACAGCGATGAAACGATGTACTGTGTTTAAAGTTTTTATTGCATATTCCTATCGACGGATGAACTCTTACTGGTTTCACTAAATGTTTAATAACAAAAACAATATTCCGTGTTTTTTATGACAACGTCACAGCGATGAAACGATGTACTGTGTTTTAAAGTTTTTATTGCATATTCCTATCGACGGATGAACTCTTACTGGTTTCACTAAATGTTTAATAACAAAAACAATATTCCGTGTTTTTTATGACAACGTCACAGCGATGAAACGATGTACTGTGTTTAAAGTTTTATATTGCATATTCCTATCGACGGATGAACTCTTACTGGTTTCACTAAATGTTTAATAACAAAAACAATATTCCGTGTTTTTTATGACAACGTCACAGCGATGAAACGATGTACTGTGTTTTAAAAAGTTTTTTATTGCATATTCCTATCGACGGATGAACTCTTACTGGTTTCACTAAATGTTTAATAACAAAAACAATATTCCGTGTTTTTTATTACAACGTCACAGCGATGAAACGATGTACTGTGTTTAAAGTTTTTATTGCATATTCCTATCGACGGATGAACTCTTACTGGTTTCACTAAATGTTTAATAACAAAAACAATATTCCGTGTTTTTTATGACAACGTCACAGCGATGAAACGATGTTACTGTGTTTAAAGTTTATATTGCATATTCCTATCGACGGATGAACTCTTACTGGTTTCACTAAATGTTTAATAACAAAAACAATATTCCGTGTTTTTTATGACAACGTCACAGCGATGAAACGATGTACTGTGTTTAAAGTTTTTATTGCATATTCCTATCGACGGATGAACTCTTACTGGTTTCACTAAATGTTTAATAACAAAAACAATATTCCGTGTTTTTTATGACAACGTCACAGCGATGAAACGATGTACTGTGTTTAAAGTTTATATTGCATAGTCTTATACGGATGAACTCTTACTGGTTTCACTAAATGTTTAATAACAAAAACAATATTCCGTGTTTTTTATTACAACGTCACAGCGATGAAACGATGTACTGTGTTTAAAGTTTTTATTTTTCTAGTTCGTGTGTTAATACTTTTTTATTTTTCCTTTATTCACGATGCATAATCAACACATTACAAACCACAAAAGCAACAAGCAATATATAATTAATGTGTTTAAAGTTTTAATATTTCTAGTTCGTGTGTTAGTACTTTTTTTATTTTTCCTTTATTCACGATGCATAATCAACACATTACAAACCACAAAAGCAACAAGCAATATATAATTAACGTGTTTAAAGTTTTAATATTTCTAGTTCGTGTGTTAGTACTTTTTTATTTTTCCTTTATTCACGATGCTTAATCAACACATTACAAACCAAAAAAGCAACAAGCAATATATAATTAATGTGTTTAAAGTTTTAATATTTCTAGTTCGTGTGTTAGTACTTTTTTATTTTTCCTTTATTCACGATGCTTAATCAACACATTACAAACCAAAAAAGCAACAAGCAATATACGAGTATAATTAATGAGTATTACAACTGTACAACTCAGGGTTGACTCGTTGAGCCTAATGTACCACATTAAAAACTAAAACCCTACGTATATGCATAACAAGGCATTCAAAAGGAGAAAGTCTTTTTGAAATAAGACAAATTTAATGAGTTCATCCGTGAGCTTCCTCGGCCTTGGAAGCAACATCGTTTGCAAATGCCCAACATAGACCAATCTCTTCAACAAACCCTTATAAGAATTCAAATAGAACAATCAGCAACTCATGCAATTCACAACGAACAGCAAGGACGAAAAAATATGCAGCTTATTTCCTTCAAAGAAAATCAAATCCACTGCAAGAATTTTTCTCAAGCGATGTTTGGAAACATCAGGATTAATTTTGCAGGGAATGCACAATCTCGCGTAAGCCAATCAAACTATATATATTAGTATTACATTTAAAAGTTTTGTTTTCAGACTCACCAGTAACGTAAGTTTTAGAACCTTACCTAATCTAGACTTGAAATAACCTACTAGAATTTCGGAAAAAGAAGAGGTTTATTGTTTTCATAAATAATTTTGATACACAATTTTCATAATTTACCTTAAAAATTAATTTAAAATTTAAATAAAATTTAAATCAAAGTAATAAACTCACATACCTTTATATTTATATCATACAGCTTGGATTCAACACACCACTATTTAATGTACATTGCCAACATCATGGGGGGAGGGGTGGCAGGAGAATGGAGTAGAACAATATGTGAGCAATATGTCTGTAAACCCCAGCAAGTGCTCAGTTAACACATACCATAGGAACAAGTCTCCGTTGGTTACTTCTTATTTCATCTCTGGTTCCCAAATTTCAAGAACCCAACATGTAAAAGACTTGGGTGTTTATTTTCAAAATGACATGGGGTTTTGTATACACTTGAAACACATCTGCAATCGAGCCAACAAAATGTTGGGTTTTATTACAAGGTTCTCCGGAGGCATCAGTAGTCCTGCTGCGCTTTGTTCCCTGTACTCTTCTTTTGTGAGGCAGCTTGTGGAATATGCCAGTCCTGTGTGGTCCCCTTACACAACCGGTGCTAAGATGAGACTGGAGGATCTTCAACGCCGCTTTCGTTCGCTTGGTTGGTGTCCGGCTTGGCTTCAACTACATGAGAGGGTCCGGTTCGGGCTTTGTCCTGTGAGCTGAATTTTCCTTCCCTTGCTCTTCGTCGTGATGTTGCTGATGTTGTCCTTCTTCTGAAGATAATCAATGGACTAATACCTGACCTTCTAGCTGAGATCGACTTTAGGGTTTCCAACGAACACCAGATCTCGTGATCTCCTGAGTCGTAGAGTCCCCCTAGCAAGACTTGTCCGCCTGGGGAATCTAGTGGCCGCGGAGTGTGATCCCTTCTTCGACGGAATCCCTCAAATCCGAAGTCGGGGCCTTCAGAATTCTAAGCATCAGTGATATTTAATACTTGTCCGCTCTTGTAGGTAGTTTTTTTTAATTTTATATATATTTTTTTTTCTCTTGTGTGTTTAATCCTTGTCAATTATTGTTTTTATTATTTTGTTGAAAGTTTTTTTATAGTTGTATGTATGTATATATATATATATATATATATATATATATATATTTAATGTTTTTCTTTATATATAGTTTATTTTTTCTCTACTGTTATTATTATGTTGTTAATTATTTTGTTGATTTATTATCATTATAGCTTTATATAGATTTTATGATGTTATAACCTTTATAGTATATTTACCAAAGTATTATTAAATTTATAATTATTGTTAATATCTTGTTGAAAGGTTTTTGTTATATATCTTTATGCATATTTCACTCTGTTATCCGTCATTTAGTCTATTTTGTCACGCACTGGTTTTTGTTTTCTGATCAATAATTGCTAAACTTGTTCAATTTTTTCTTTTTTTTTAACTCTATGTTAATTTAATAGTAGATCAAGTAAGTATTGTCTAAGTCTTGAGCCATATGTTATTGGTATATTTATGTATGAATTGGCTGCTTGCCGTTAATAAATAAATAAATAATAAATAAATAACAGATGAATGAAATATTATCACATAAGTATATTTCTGGTATCGCGACATAAAGCTGCATCTGTACAATTATCTTACACGGTAATGAATGACTCACAACTGCAATGGTCAAGTTGAAACACGTTGTCACTATTATTGTCTGCGGACTCACTCATTTATTTACTTCCTTTCAATGGTCAAAAAACCTTTTAACATTTATAAACTTATGATAAGATGACTAAATAATAATTAAATAATACTTAAGGAAAAGGGCTAAACCAAACATGCAACTGGACTCTAAATCAAATCTAGGCCTAATTAACAATAAATAATAAATGTATAGGTTATAATAAATATTAGTGATAGTAGTACATAATAAATGGGAAAAGCATTTAACTTAAATACACTACTGCAAAAGATGTGACATTATATGAATAAATAAAAAAGATAAATAATACCAGTGCAAGTAAGCTATAAAAATAATAAATAACAATGAAAACTAAACTATAAAGGAATAACAAGAACAAAAATACTAATTAGTGATAGTGGTAAACAAAAAATGAGAACAATATTTAACTTAAATGCATGTACATTACTGTCTAAGACGTGACATATGAATAAATAAAATTATAAATAATAACAGTGCAAATAAAATATTTACTTTAAATAGCAATAGGAATAAGACTGTAAATGAATAACAAGAAAACAAATTACCAACAGAGAAAAAACTATAAAAACAACAAATGCAAGCAATAAATGTAAACATATAACCCAGAGGCAAAGCCGTAATTATAAATATATAACAAAGGACTAGCAAAAACAATAACAGAGCAACAGCAACAGCTAATAACATAACAAGAATAATGGGGAAAAAAGTTATCAGACGATATGTAAGTCCAGACAAGCTAGCCGTAATTCTCTCTTGAAGGTATCACAGCTCAAATTAAAGAAGTCCAGATGTCTGGGGAGGTTGTTTGCCAGGTGTTGAAGACCTGGAAAAGCACTGTGAAACATGTACTGGGTAGAGTAGTGCCGCCTTGCAAACAGCTGGGGGTGACGAGATGACGTGATGCAGTAATTCGAGCAGATCAGGCGCATCAATGACAGAGCAGATCAACTTCTTTAGAAAAAGCAGATCATGAACTATACGTCTTGAATGGAGAGGTTGTAAGTTAAACTGAACTCGAAGGTCATTAATCGGCACATTATGGACTCTTCTAAAATACTAAACAAATTAAAATCACACGAGAAAGGGTCTCACAGAAAAGTCAAAAATTGCACACCATTGTTGGTCCAAAGACCATCATATGAATTGGGATGAAGCCAACATAATACACTGGGAACCACATTTCTTCGAAAGGAAATTAAAAGAGGCAACATACATTAAACTGACAGACAAAACCAATCAGACAACCATCAGATCGAAATTAGGCCGCTTTGGTTGCCAATTCTAAAAAAAATGTAATTAAAAGTAAAACGAAAAGTATCAAACGGATCAGATATTTGTAATAAAAACAATGCGGAGTCACAACCTGGTTTTAAGAAGTTCATTTAGCATGAACCAATAATAAAAGCCATAAACCAATAAAAAAGGTCCATTCCTGTCCCCCTTCCTTTTGATTTTAGCAATTTTTGTTTTTTTTTTCTGCCATTTGCTAGTGGCCTCTGGTCAGTCTTAGGTGATTGGTAGATGAATGCAAACGTATTGTGACCTGTAATCTGTAGTTCAGTTTCAATTATTAGTGTTGTGTACAATTCTTTATTAAGTGCATGGTTTTAAGAGTTAGTGAAGTTGACATATAACATGGTAGTTGTGATTCCTGACTTAGGCGTGCAACAACGATTTAGTATGATTTGTTTATTTTAACCTAGTTTTTAACTATGTATTAGGTTAGTTATTTACCTGAAGAAGAGATCAAATTTCAGATCTCGAAACGTAGTGGTTACTGATTTCTTGTTTCACTGAACGATGGCAAATATCCGGAAAAATCCTGTTTCCTTCACAATCCTTCCATCGTCAAAATAAACTTCAAACAATGAATTTCTTCTCAGGTTTTTATTATTTTCACTGCATTTGGTCCTTAACTAAGAAATTAAATAATTCAATTAAGAAAAACACTAATACAGTTTTAAAAGATTTATTCAACTGTCCCAAACATGTTCAGTTACTTATATAAATTGTAGTAAATTTACAACTAATTTTAAGATAAAATGTTTTTAAAATTCATGAAATTGCAAAGTACATTAAAAAGCTATCTGAATCTTTCTTGAAAGGTACCACAGGGTATTTTATAGGGTTTCATCATTGTGTTGAGGTTTTAGGAGAAAAAAAAACACTTTGTAAGATGTGTTATGGTTTTAAAATCTTTTAACACTGACTTCAAAGCAGCAAAGAATTTGATATCGGGTTTTGTAGGTCTGTGCTGTAGGAGAGAACGTATTAAATATTCAACATAGATAAATTCTCGTATTATAAACTACTTACTACAAAGAAATAAATATAATTGGGAAAACATTATGAATTATTTCATGAATGAAACACTATTCTCCGTTATTTTATGTAACCGTAAACAGTACTGTCTATTTGAAGCGAAGAGGGTGTTGTTTTTATTCAGCCAACTCGCAAGGAATAGCTCTCGATTAAGAATGCCTCATTCGCGCACCACTCTTCCCTAATTGTTGCGCTTTAAGCCTCATTTAACGCCGTTTCCGAACGCCTTTAATGAGGAAAATGAGGCGAGTGCTCCTTTGTTTCTAAAGTAGATAAAGTCCTTCAAACGTTTAAAATCTCAACCGGAAATCGAGATTAGCATTGGGATTGGGTTGCATATACAAACATTCATACGAACAACAAAATGTTATATGCGTGTCTGACACAGGTGTCACCCATTTCAGTCATCAAAACATCATTGATACCGTACGCTTTTAACTATTTGGTAATGGTGATCATATTAATATTTATAAAAATAAGTGTAATATTCTGTTACTTCAGAATTAATCCTCTGACTGCCCTTAGTATTTTTCTTAAACGGCAAGCAGTTTTTTTCAAGCAAAACAAATAACTACAAACTAGACTAAAATAAATACAATGATAATAAGTAACTAGGGTATTTTATTTGAATATTTTGCGGTAAGTTGGAAAATGTATTATGTTATTTGTAAGTGGAAAGGGGGGGAGGGTTGTGCTTGGAAAATTATAGTTCAGGAAATAAATTTTAAATTCCAATATAGCCTAAAGGTAAAATATTTAGTCCAGTTTTAGAAAATGTAGAGTTTTTGGTAAATAAATTAGTTTTTAGCGCAAAATCTGAAAGTGCTATAAAGAAGCACCAAAAATACATCAATTTGTAAAAATGTTTATAAATTGTTACAGACTGTAACACTAACCATAGTTGGTAGTATTGTACTAACAATAAACTAGAGAACACTATAATAATAAATAGCTTGAGAAAATCTAAGGTTTTTAATTGATTTTTGATTGTAATGATGTTTTTGTTTTATTTTTAATTTTATACTCCTAAAGGTTAAAACTTTAGTCCCAGTATTTGTAGTAAGTTTTCATAAGCTACACAGGGTGTAAAGTAAGTCCTGATACGCCTGGATATATTTCAAACGGATTGAGATATAGATATACAATCTTCACTATATTTATAAAAATAATATTTGGGATTCTTTCCTTGGGAAACATAAATAAAATTCTTCCTTTTCAAAGGGAGGGTAGAAGAGAGTAACGTAAAATTGTAACCCGTATTTTGTGACATGTCGGTATATTCAAAAGAATATTCAATAGAAACAAAATGAAATGAATGAATCATCTCTAAGACGTTCATAGCAAAATGTTATAGTCAAATGGCCCCTTACATCTCAGGGTGTAAATTAAGTGCTGACAAGCCTGGATAAATATATTCCAAACGGATTGAGGAATCAATGTAAAACTTCAATATACTTATTAAAATACTTGTTGAGATTTTTTGTAAGGTAAAACATTTTTTGGGCACCTCAAAGTCTTATTGAAAGATATCACGCATACATTGCCTTGATCTGCGCAAGAAATGGCATGATCCCTACAAATTATTGTTTTTTGCGCAATTTGCTCATAGAGTTTGCTAGAAACGTCGTAGACATGTTTTATTAACACATTGTGTTTTTTTTTATTGGCCTTTAAAAGGGCATGTTACAAGGTATGGATTGCAATTTAAAAATTGAAAATTACCCTTTTCTAACCAACTTTTAAAAGGGAGGAGGGAACCTTTTTATTCTTAAAATATCCACAAAAGTATTTTAATAAGTTTGATGAAGATTTTACATCGATATCCCAATCCGTTTCGAATATATTCAAGCGTATCATGATTTAATTTACACTCTGTATAGTAATATTTTGTTATAAATATTTTAAAACATTTACCAAACAAAACAAAAAGTAGTTGCAACTAATTGTAACTAATTTGTAATTCGTCGGCGAAAACAGCGACGTCATTCTAAAAATACGCCGCTGTCATAAAAAAATGCTATATTCGGTAACTCTTTACCTTACCAATGGTGTATTAATATAGTTGATATTCGATTGTTTATTTACTATAACAAATGAGATTAAGCGGGTACAGATAAACGGATATCCGTTGATTGGCGTTTAAGGAACGATAATAAACATTGGATATCAGTTGATTGGCGTTTAAAGAACAATAATAAACATCGGATATCCGTTGATTGGCGTTTAAGGAACGATAATAAACATTGGATATCAGTTGATTGGCGTTTAAAGAACAATAATAAACATCGGATATCCGTTGATTGGCGTTTAAGGAACGATAATAAACATTGGATATCAGTTGATTGGCGTTTAAAGAACAATAATAAACATCGGATATCCGTTGATTGGCGTTTAAGGAACGATAATAAACATTGGATATCAGTTGATTGGCGTTTAAAGAACAATAATAAACATCGGATATCCGTTGATTGGCGTTTAAGGAACGATAATAAACATTGGATATCAGTTGATTGGCGTTTAAAG
This sequence comes from Homalodisca vitripennis, assembly GCF_021130785.1. Lineage (NCBI taxonomy): Eukaryota > Metazoa > Arthropoda > Insecta > Hemiptera > Cicadellidae > Homalodisca > Homalodisca vitripennis. Next base: position 22,123 of record NW_025782106.1, read on the forward strand.
AACAATAATAAACATCGGATATCCGTTGATTGGCGTTTAAGGAACGATAATAAACATTGGATATCAGTTGATTGGCGTTTAAAGAACAATAATAAACATCGGATATCCGTTGATTGGCGTTTAAGGAACGATAATAAACATTGGATATCAGTTGATTGGCGTTTTAAAGAACAATAATAAACATCGGATATCCGTTGATTGGCGTTTAAGGAACGATAATAAACATTGGATATCAGTTGATTGGCGTTTAAAGAACAATAATAAACATCGGATATCCGTTGATTGGCGTTTAAGGAACGATAATAAACATTGGATATCAGTTGATTGGCGTTTAAAGAACAATAATAAACATCGGATATCCGTTGATTGGCGTTTAAGGAACGATAATAAACATAGGATATCAGTTGAATGGCAGTCGTAGGGGAAATTACCATTTAAAAAGTTAATGGTTATTTAAGAGAGTGGTTTTGATTTAAATTAAATAATCCTAAGTCACGGGAGGCATGTAGGAAGATTTTATTTTTTGCTTTTTTATTATCTATTTTGGGTTTTTTTAGATTTAAAATGGAGAAAGATTGGTCCCATACGTACAAAATACACAAAAACATATAAAATCTTTACAAAATAAACAAATAAAGTAAAACTAACGTGCTGTTATATGACGGACTGTCACTGTGTTTGGAATTTGGGCATCTAGTGAAGCTTTCATCTCGTCCCCAGTTTATCATCATGTAGGTACTTGACATTGAAAAGTATAATTCAAGTTTGTTAAATTTAATTAAGATGTTAAATATAATGTTATTTGAAAGTTGTTTTAAACTAATAAACATATTTGTGCGTTAAAAGTTTTAACTGGAGATGATTTAATATAAATAGAAACCGGTATCACAGCTCTAAAAATAATATTGTTAAGGTGAGTAAGTATAACATAATATAAAAAATCCAGAAGCTGTCATTATGGGAAAACTATTATACTCATTTAATTGGTAGTACAGTCGGCAAACTCTAGTGCAGAAGTGTGTGTACCTGTATATCTACTTAACTACTGTTAATTGAACTACTGAATTATTCGTATGAGTTTCCTAGTTTGTTCTAATTAATTCATCACATCAAAGAGACAAAAAAAGACGGATAGATAGTTAAAATATCTCGCCAGAAGACAATACATTAATGGTTCATCTACGGCACTGTTCGTAACAGAAGGGGAGATAAGATTGTCCCAGAGATACAGCACTCAAGAAAGAGATAGAGAGAGTGCCGTTGTCGCAGATGACTTGTGAGATATAGAGTACATACGACGGATGGCATGCATTTGTGAGATGGAATCTAAATGTAATTAAAAAATAAAATATTTTGAAATATACTTGCTAGTAATAAATCTGAATTATAATATAATGAATGTAATGTAATAACTCCAATCAAACATTAGATATATTAAACAATGAAACATAAGATAGGAGTATCAGTGATATTAATACGTATAACAGGAACAATACAAAACTGCATTTCAAATAATTTTTGAATTACTTCATACAATTCGATCTTAAAATGTTGCCTATCAGATATTTAGTAAGGTTATAGCAAATGGTGACCTTTGTGCGTACGTGATGAATATCTCATTCAATCTGTTGTCCTTAGTACATTTTAATGGTGTTGAAATTTCATATTGTTTCGAATTGTTTGGATAAGCTGTGGAAATTTAAGTTGTAGCAAAACGTAAATTGACGATAAAAATAAATAGGTTATCCCTTATTCTAATAATCTGTCAATTATGAAATTACAAATTCTAATTGAGAGAGGACGTCTATTAGCAAACGTCTATTTGGTATAATTTTGTTCAAACTAACAGTAAAATACCATGATATTAAGTAACTAGGATATTTTTATTTAATTGTTTTACGGAAAGTGGAAATTTCTTTTGTTATTATTTAGTGAAAAAGAAGTTGGAGGGGGGAGGTTTTTTACAATTATAACAGGTGATTGCTGTGGCTCACAAAACGGTGCTGTTAAATAAAGATTATTAATTAGATTTAATACTCAACTTTAAAAATTTATTTGTCTCTCTTATATATTATCCTGTAATATTCGAACTTGGTATCGTTGGATTTTGTACCATAATTAAATTGGCTACAAAAATATGATAAGTGTAACATTTTTACCGTATATGGTTTTGAGATACATTCAAAGATTGAAGAATCCACCATTTAAAAAATAAAGCTTATACAAATATTATTTTCCCTGTAATTATATTTTTAGGTTACCGAAGATATTCTAAATTTCTACTGGTGGGTTAACTATTGAGTTTTTGAGAAAATTTTGAATATGATATTTTGGTTTCTTTTTGATCCAGCATAGTATCTTAAAGGGTCGGTAGACGGTTCTGTATATTTAGAACCTGTATATGCATTATATTAAAAAATCTAGACATAATATTAATGCAAGTTTTTTTTTTATTAGTGTTTCCTTTGACTTTAAACTATACCACTAATTCAAATACCGTAAACCAAGAGCAAGCTATTAAATCTGGTATATCATTATAAATTATGCAAAGAACTAAAATGCAACAGAAAAATTGTTAAAGTTAAAAGCGGTGAATATGAACACCGTGGATAAAGTTAAACTTCTATAATAGCTATTAACTGATTTTCTTTCAAATAAAATTACAAAAGTTGCCATGTACAAGTAGTATGTTTTAACACAGAATCTTTTTAAAAATGCGAGATATTCATAAAAATAAACATACTTTTAGGTTTCTTTCTTGAATTGCTTTTCATAGATGTTTAATTATTTCTTTAACGTTCAAGGAGGAAAAGAAACTCTGAGACTCTTTACTCAAACCGCACTTTTTATCATCGTGGAAATTAAGGCATAAGAGTGACTTCTTGTTTTTCATTATAAACAAGAAGTTATAAAAACAATTATTTGAAGCTGAAAGGAAAATTAGTACTTGTGCAAGGACTACAACACCATGATAAGCCCTCTTTTGAATCTCCTAATTATTACCGATGGTAATTTACAACTACTACTTACTACACCAAAACACACGACATAACGGAAAAAGTATCTAGATAAACGTAACTTATTAGTTTATATTAAAAGGCTTTGAAAATTTTACGCCTTACTCTAAAGTGGGTAGCTCCGAAAATGAGTCACCTGACTAATCTCCCGTTAAAATTACATTAAATAATGATTGGTAGCAGGACGCCAGCACAAAAGAATCCCCTGTTTAGAAGTTGACGAAGACTTTTAAACATTAATTTCAGCAAAAAATGTAATTTTTGAGCACACAAAAATCACTGGTATAGCTCAGAATCTGTGATGGCTGACCAGTGAAATGTGCATGGACTAGGTAAAGTAAAAAAACTGCATTTGTAATCACGTAATGAAAAAAGTGGTGTTGGTGCTTTAGCCCCCTGATATTTTCTCAGGTTTTACCGTTTAAAATAAAGTTATCTAGATTTATTTAAATGTTTTTATTTCTTTGCCTTGGGTACCGCTAAAAATTATTCATGTTTTCCAGATTGAATGGATCAGATTCAAATCTTCCATTAAAGGCTTTATAGCTTCTGTGCGTTTTATACGTCCATTTTCCATATAACTGGATTTCTTTTATGTAATACTCAAATATTATATCTGAATATAAATTTATGTTTTAAATCACCAAAATTTATTACCATGGAGATAACGTAATTCAGGTAATTACATTTTAATGTGCAATGTAGTGACTGTACATTAACTTCAGTAGGGAATTCTGTATTGATTACTATTTAGAATATTATAATTATATAATAATCTTCATTTATATTACTTTTATCTTCATTTTGAAGTCACAAACAGAATTACAAGTTATATTATACTATATATATATATATACCATTTATAACCATTTAATTAATGTAAATCAAATTCTTTTTACATGGTACTTGGTCCCTAGGTAAGTGTTTGTTTGGTTATTTAAACACGTGTGTGATGATGGAAACTAAAAAATAAAAAAATATGATGTATGTGTTGGGGTAGTTAGGCTGTAAGTGTTAATACGCGGCATTTTTTTAAACCCTCGCAAGATTTTATCAGTTTTGTTACTAATTTTTTTCACTCTATTATTTTCTTCTTACCATCGTGATTACCGAGTGTAAAATTAGTAGAAATGTAAAGAGTCTCATGTAGTCAGATGCACCAACAACTTAATTATGCCTAAACAGAAACAAAGCTTTATGAAAAAATTTCAATTTAATATGTTAGTTTGTTTTTAGGATATTGCGTGGATCAGTTCCTCAAGTGATAGGCTTGGTTAATGTTCAGCCAAGGATGTTGGCTACGCATAGTTATATACGAAATATTAAGAAAAGTACAAACTGTTTATTTAACCGAGATACCATCTCTAATATTAGAGATAAAGTAAGTCTTCACATTATGTTTCACATTGGAGTATATGTTGGAAAAGCTTATTCCAGCGGATGATGAAGAAATGGATACAGAAGGACAAAAGAGAATTAAGGAGAAGATACGAGGAAGATGGTGATGGAATGGATGAAGAAGAATTTCGGATGGAGGAATTAAAAGCTGCGGTAATGAAGATAAAGAATAAAAAAAGCTCCTGGAATTGATGGCATAAAAGGAGAAAATTATAAAGAGACAGTATGAAACAATTAAAGAAAGTATGCTAAGAGCGATGAATTTGATGATGGCCCAAGGAATTTTTCCAGATGATTGGAAAGAAGGAAACTTAAAGGTGTTTCTAAAGGGTGAGGGAAAAGATCCAGCGGAGGTGAGATCCTACAGACCGGTGACACTATTGCCTGTATTGGGAAAAGTGGCTGAGAGGCTGATTGTAAACCGGCTGGGGAGAAGATTGAGAGAGGAGGGGAAACTAAGCCTAGACCAATATGGATATAGAGAAGGAGTGGGGACAATTTGATGTCCTAAAGAAGGCTTAGAGCAGAGATTGAGGAGACGGAAGAGAAATTTGTGCTTGGAGTCTCTTTATGGACATAACGGGGGCCTTTGATGGTGCGTGGTGGCCCGGAATCTTGGAACAATTAAGGAGGTGGAATTGTTCAAGAAGTTTAATAAGAATTATCAGAGACTACTTTACTGGAAGAAAACTTAGTTTTTCGCAAGTAAGTGAATACGAAGGTGGTGAAAAATGTACTGGAAAGAGGATGCCCCCAGGGATCGGTTCTCGGACCGCTCCTTTGGGCGGTATTATTCGATGGACTGTTGAAGCTTGAATCTGGGAGAAAGAGTTAATATTCTAGCATACGCAGATGATGCTTTGGTGATGGTAAGAGGGAATAGTAGAAGAGAAGTGGAGTCCAAAACGAAGATCGCAATGGAGAGGATCATGGTGTGGCTAAGAGAAAGCAGATTAGTGTTGTCAGAACAGAAAACAGTTGCTGTATTGGGGAAGATGGTGAGGAGACCTGTGATAGAAGTTGAAGGAAGAAGAATCAAAACGGACAGAAAGACAAGGTATTTGGGAGTTGAAAATTGAAGAAGGTATGAAGTTTGGAGAACATATAACACGGAATAGACAAAAAGTATTGAACTTGATGGGAATGATCAGTAGGTATCTGAAGGCGGAGAAGGGTCTTCCCGACTCACAGATGATGACAATTTATAAAGGGGTGTTTGAGCCCATAATGTTGTATGGCTGCGAACTGTGGGGGGCAGATATGAATAGAAGAGATGTGAATAAGATAAGGTCAATGCAAAGATCGATGATCTTAAGGGCCATAAAAGGATACTCCACAGTGTCACATGAAGCAGTTAGAGTGGTGGCAGGAATTATGCCAATAGATTTGACAATAAAGATACGGATTGCAGTAAGAAGAATAAAAGAAGAAGGAGGAGATGTTGAAAGAGCGAAAAGAGAGTGGAGGGAAGTTGCGTTGGAGGAATGGCAACAGAGATGGGAAAGAACTATGAAGGGACGTGAGACGTTTTAAATATTTTCCGGATGTGGAGAGATAGAGAAAAGATGAAGATAAGTCTCAACCACTATATGGTACAAAGTGTGACTGGACACGGAAATTATAAAGGAAAAATTGATGACATTTAGATTGAGTGAGACTGATAGATGCAGATGTGGAGAGAGAGAAAATGCCTGGCACGTAATAAAAGATTGTGTGAGATACCGAGAAGAAAGACAAGACTTGGTAAGAAAACTGCAAGAAAGAAATTTGAGCTTTGAGAGAGAGAATCTGGTGAAGGATGAGGATGTGAGGAAATGTTTTTAAGGATATGGTAACCAAGAATTGGGAAGAAGGAAGGAGAAAGAAGATGATGAAGAAGGAAGATAGCAAGAAAATTAAATGAATATTAAAGATGGCAAAGTGAAATTGAAAATAAGTAAAATCAAATGAATACAGCAAGAAATAAGACTAAGAGAGAAAATAAATTAAGTTACAGAAGAAGAAAGAAGATAAAGAAAGAAGAGGAGAAAGGAAAGAAGAATGAAGATGAAGAAAAGAAGATGCAGAATGCAATAAAGAAGAGAAAGAAACAAGAAATAATTATAGAGAAACATAAAATTAAAGAAGAAAAAATTCCGATGATCCCAGACATACAAGGGTTTCTAGGGGAGGGGACACGTGGTAGAAGGAAAAGAAGGAGAACTGGGTGTAGGGAAGAGGAAAAACGGGTACGCGTAGAAAGCAGCGCCTCTCGAAATAGGCCTTCGGCCTCGCGGAGAGGGGTGGTGGTGGGGCTGTTAAAGAAGAAGAAGAAAGTCTTCACATTAGAGTAAAGTTATATCTAGTGGATAGACAAACAGATATTTTTTCTAACCCCACAATTACCCTTGGTTAGAGATCAGCCAAGTATGTTTGCTACGGACAGACATAAACATTAATATACTTACTAACTTTCGATCTAGCCGAGATACCAATCTCAAATATTAGAGATTCAAAATTCTCATTCTGTAATTTTATTAGATTTTAATGGCAAGAGATATGTAATGCCACAAAATGTTACTTGCTTTTCCCTTCTCTCTCGCGTCATCTGTTAGATAGTGTAAAACTAAGTAAAGCGTCGTTACTTGGCCTAAAATATCTTTAAGTAAGCAATAAAATTTGCGAAGTTGAAACCTTACATCGCCGCTCGCACACCCACAGCAAACCATTAGGGAAGCGCCGGATCAAAACTAAACTAGGTAAAATAAAGAACACCGTGGTCAGTATACTCAGGTTCATTTACTATGACATAACATAGGCCCAATCCAGCGAGAAAAAAACAAAATTTCTCAACAAATTTCACACCAAAATGAAATTGGCAGAAGATCGCTAATTTTCCAAAGGTTCGCCAAAGGGTTGTTTGACGGAAAGCCAAATAATAACTCGAAAGGTACCGCCTTGTGACTTTCATGCTGGGCCGTATTAAAGGCAAATTGGATCCAAGGTAGTTGTTGATCCCAGGTGGTCTGATTTTCTGCATAAAAGGCAATGAGAGCAGATCGAAGATTGCGATTAAACCGTTCGGCGTGAGAAGACTGAGGATAGAAAGGGGAAGTAGTCACATGGCGGATTTCCGTGCCCAAAGCACATTCTTTTAAAGATATTGGAGACAAACTGTGAACCATTATCGGAAACTAAGGTGGCGGGGATTCCAAAGTGTTGAAAAAAAAAAAGGTTACGAAGTGCTTGCACCGTGAGCTGCGCGGTAGCACTCCGCAATGGGAACAACCAAACAAACTTGGAGAAGGCATCCACACAAACAAGTAGGAACTTATTTCCGGACTTGCTACGCGGGAGAGGCCCAACATAGTCAATGAAAACCTTCTCCAAAGGTTTTTCCGCCACCTCAGATGACAAAAGACCCAACTTGGTATTTTGAGCGGGTTTGCTTAGCGAGCACAGTTCACAAGAACGTACTCGAGCTGCAATATCCCGGTCCATACCTTTCCAGACGAACTGATCCCTAATCTTCGCGATGGTCTTATGAATTCCTAGATGTCCGCCCACAGGAGGAGAATGAAAAATACTGAAAGACTATCGGTACAAGAAAGCTTGGCAGCACTAAACTTAGGTTTTCTCCGCTGCTTGTCACGGCAGCATAGAGCACCTCGGTACAGAAAATAAGGAGGGTGGGCACCTCCGTTTTTAAGCTCATTGATGATAGCGGTCAGCTCGGGATCCTTAAGTTGGTGTGGAACAATGTCCGAAAATGCCAGAGGAAAGTCTAGGAGCACGCCACAACATGGCGGCTCTGATAAATTCTGGTGGTCGTTGGGTAAGTGATACATGCGTGACAGAGTGGTCCGCTATGATATTTTGGGTGCCTCGCACGTGCTGCACTGTGAACTTAAGGGCAGAAATTTGGACTAGCCAGCGACCAATCTTCCCGAGCTGACGGGGGTGGGCAAGGAGCCAAGAAAGTGCCTGGTTGTCGGTTTCCAACAAAAATTTTCTTTATGTTCTAGGTAACGCCTGAACTTGTTAATTCCAAAAACACGACAGCCAAACATTCCAGCTCATTAAAAAGAACAACTCTTCTTCTCACAAGGGGTTAACGTGCGTGAAAGCATAAGCTATGGGCTGCCGGATACCATCTACTACTTCTTGCGATAAAACAGCAGCAACGGCTATGGAGGAAGCATCAGTTTGCAAGACGAACTTACGACTGAAATCAGGCATAGCCAAGACTGGAGGCTGCATCACTGCCTCTTTCAGCTGCTCAAAAGCAGTCTGTTGCGCTTCACCCCACTCAAACTTGGCACCCTTTTTCCTAAGAGAGTTCAGAAGGGGCCGCCACTTCAGCAACATTGGGGATGAAAACGACGATAAAAAATTTATCATTCCCACAAAAACGGGCAATCCCCTTGGCATCCTTAGGAGGAGGAAACTCCCTGATTGCCTGGGTTCTCTCTGGATCAATACAAACACCTCGAGAAGAGACAAGATAACCCAGAAAACGATATTTCAGGCTGAGCAAAACTCACCTTTTCAGGATTGACGGTAAGGCCAGACTCTCGCAGCCTAGTTTAGAAACTTCCTCTAGATGAGTCAAGTGCTCCTCATAACTCTTACTGTACACAAGCAGGTCATCCAGATAGTTGAACACGAATTTAAATTTGACATCATGAAAGATAGAATCCAGGAGTCTGGTGAGTGTTTGGGCCCCCACAGCCAAGCCCATTGGCACTCGGGTGAACTGGTACAAAATTCCAAGGCACAACAAAAGGCAGCAGTGAGAGGTCGAGACTCGTGTTTTAGAGGAATCTGATGGTATGCCTGATTAAGATCAAAAATGGAGAAATACTTGGCCTTACCAAACCAGTCGAAAGCAGAATGCAAATCGGGGAGAGGCACGGAGTCAATTTCTATCTGAGCATTGAGCTTTCGATAATCCAAGGGCCAATCTGAACTTCCCATTAGTTTTCAGCACTAGAAACGCTGGACTGGAAAAATTTGAGCAAGACGGCTCGATTACCCCACTCTTAAGTAAATCATCAATCATATTTCTCAGAATTTCCATCTTGGGCGGAGCAAGCTTATATGGATGGGAACGTACAGGACGGGTGTCTGTAAGACGAATCTCGTAATTCCAAGAGATTGGTCGTGCCCAGTTTTGTCAGTTAGGACTTCAGGAAAACTGGAACAAATCTGCCTTATGTCCTCAGCCTCTTTCGGCGTAAGATGTCCTAGTTGGTCAGGAGGAGTCAAGCTCTTATCTTCCATCTCTAAGGCAGCAGTCCCACGAGACTCGTCATCTGAAAAGGGAACGAGCACCCGCCTGGCGAAAGCAAAGAAAACATGACTGGAGGCCAAATCCAAAATCATGCCAGTTTTTCCGATAAAATCTGCTCCCAAGATGAAAGGAAAAGTCAGGTCCTTAGCCACCAAAAAGCTCCAATCCCAAGAGAAATAATTAATTTTTATGTGAATCTGGGCACTACAGATAATAGGTAAAGGTGTGCGTGAAGCAGTCCAGCAGATAAGTGAACTAGGCTCAACCTGCTGTATTAGCCCAGAGGATTTTAGATCTTCAAAAAACGACAAAGAAATCAGGCTGCGTGCTGACCCAGAATCAACCAGGGCCTTCCGCACCACATTCCCCACAAGCACATCCAGTTGTGGGCAGGTTTGAGCGGGCAGCCCTTACTCCCTGCGCAGCCAGAGCAGCAACCTCCCCTCTCGGCCAACGATGATAACTGTCCCCAAGTCTATTTCTTTCTGCTTTCTTTCTGTTCTGTATTAAACCAGCTACCTTTTTTAACCATCAAAATTAGGTATATATTTGCCCTCAAAATTACCTTTACGGCACGAGTCGGGCTTACTCGTCCGCAAGCTTACTAGTTTTTCTTATTAAGTGGACAAAACGGTCTAATATGTCCCACTTGCTTGCAGCCATAACAGGTAGGAGGCTGCCTACGGGAAGGAGCAGCCGCTGGCTCAGACTGCACCGGAGCATGGACCGGCCCCGGAGGCAAGTGAGGAAGATGCCCCAACATGGCCTCCCTTTGATCATCCGCATCCTGAACCCCTCTAGAGATGATGGAGAGGCGGTCCAAATCCGCAAAAGATGCGGGGACGGCTACAAAAAATCAAACGGGAGCGTTCTTCAGGTTTAATGCCCTCCCAAAATAAGGCTCACCAACTCCGTTTCGCTCAAGCTCAAGCGCAACACCCGGGCTACATCCCGTATCTCCCCGACAAAATGGCTCAACGTCTCGTCTGGTGCCTGAGTGACGGTAAAACGCGTTCCACCCGCAAACGCTCCCTAAACCCGAGCAGGTACAAAGAACTCCAAGATCTCGGCGTGGAACTGGTCAAAAGTGGCACCTCTCTTAAGGCAGTCTAGAAGGCGATCAAAAAGCGGCCTTAAGGAAAACTGCGCTAAATCTGCATAAGCATGGCATCTGTCATACCAGGAAATTCCTCTTAGCTTAAAAACTTCCAGAAGAAAATGGATAAGTAAGTTAGTGTCAAGCCCATCAACTCTGGGGAAGTGTTGAAAACACTCCCCAAAGGATGGGGCAGTTTGCCAAAGCTAGAAAAGGATGGCACAACTATAGATGATGCCTCACCAGCCGCTTCAGGAGGGCCACTACCCATCGGAGACATAGTAACTCTGGGAGGCTCGAAAGAAAGAGCCGGTGGATGGTTAGCAAAAGTAATAGTAGTGGGAACCTCCGTTGGAGTGACAGCGGTAAATAGTACCCCCTTCTCTTTCACCGAGCGCACCTCACTCAAACCATCCTAAGGCTTGTTTTAATTTGTTTACTGGCCGAAAAAGCCCAACTTTTTAATATCAGAGTCTAAACTAGGAGCTGACATAAGTAAAACTATTCTGTCACGCCAATGTAAAAGCTGAGATGCCAATCTAGCCTTTGCTGACCCGGACATGGGAAGTGACTCAAAATTAATAATCGTCTTCTAATTCTTCCATTCGGGTTTTTACAAAACTCAAATTCTGTATTAATTTGGAACTCTGCATTCCAGCTGCGGTCCAACGCTATAACAAGCCCGTAATTGAGCTCTTAATGCCCTCACATCTCCCTCGGGCTTCTGTCTTCTCGCCAGGACCTCAAAAAACCAACTCGGGCTTTGCGTAGATGTTCAGGCACCAGGGAAAACGCCATACCAAACAATTAAGACAAAATAAATACAACAATAAAACAACAAAGCGTACGCAACAATTACTTAGTAACCTAAGTGGACTCAACTCACAAAGGGCTTACACTGACGAGGTCCAAAAGTGAAGAACTTAATACCTGCTACCTAATAGAAGGATACCCTGCAATTATACACTAACCTACACCAACAAACAAAACAACAACTGAGAGACAGCTGAGAGAGCAGCTAACCACGCTCTGCTACCATTGAAACCTTACATCGCCGCTCGCACACCCACAGCAAACCAATTAGGGAAGCGCCGGATCAAAACTAAACTAGGTAAAATAAAGAACACCGTGGTCAGTAAAACTCAGGTTCATTTACTATGACATAACATAGGCCTATCCAGCGAGAGAAAAACAAAATTTTCTCAACAAATTTCACACCAAAATGAACCTTCCTGTCAATATAAATATATAGGCTATAAATAAAAAATAAAAAAATAAAAAAAAGGTGCCTGCAGTAGTAATAATACCTCAAACAGTCCTTGTCAGGTGCACCTGCATACAAAAAATTAGAAAAGCCATAATTTGAAACAAGAAATGCCAATTCCACCCGGTATCCTTCGGCTAAGGGCGGGCTCCTAATGAAATCCAAGAAATAACTAAATAATATCTAAAACTAACTTAAAATTAAATAACAAAATATAAACTATATAAATGGCAACAATAACAATAACAAATAAATAAAGAATATGAGCAGGGTATCACAGATGTTGACTAGAAGATATTGTCCATCATGGTGGCCGTCCTTCAGCAGAGCGCAAAAGCGAAGGTTCTCTGCGACCACGCATGATGGAGAGAATGGACAGGAGAGAAAATCCAAACTCATCATCTTGAGAGCCTCATCAGTGCGGGGCCCCGGTAAACTTAGCCGTCACATGTCAGAAGGAAAACACGCTCAGTAAAACTAACAAAAACAACTTAATTAAAACAAAAATTTTCAATCTGGAGCCTACTCCTAACCTTATGTACACACCCACGGTTTCGTGAGTCTTGTACCGGCCACCCTCCCGGAAAGGCCCAAACGCCTTCAAAATGGTCCAGTGGCCTCTGCTAGCCAATAAACCAACGACACACATACACTACATAAAAACACCACATGGAGCCGGGAGATATATGGTATTGAACCTGGTCCTCCAAAGTCCCTGGAACACACAAAATTGAGAATCTGCTCGTAATCCTGCCTTAATCAGACTGACTCAGACCATCGGTTAAGTAATGGATAGTTGAATAAATGGTCCATGGGCAGCTGGATCCAATAACAGTTTTGCAGCTGGTTGGTTTTACACAGCAACACATAATTTAAAAATCAATTTATTTGTTGAAGCAAGTAAATCCCATGGTCAAACGCGCATTAAATTGGTCCGCGGACAACATCAAATGATTTGTGTGGGGGATCAGCGAACATTGAAAGGCAGCAGAAAATTTTCAGAAATGGATGTTTATTCCAATTAACGAAATTCTACTAATCCCCAGAAATCTTGTAATCGTACGGTTGAAAGGATGTTAAAGTAAATTAAGGAAAATTTTGTAACCTTGACCAAGTTTTACAACTGTTCAATTTTATGACTATTACTGAATAGAAGGTTATAGAACACGTGAAGATGGTTTTATGCAATCCAGTACAAAAAATAGTTTAGTATTCACCATCAGAATAAACATATTTACAGAAAGCAAGAAGAAACGCAGCGTGTCTATAAACGTAAAGGTAAGGCAAAGATGAGAGATTTTAGGCAGCTGTTGACAGAGCCCCCCCCCTCCACCCACCCACAAACCTGAAAGGATGCATATCCTCATGAAACCCAAATATACCAATAACTACTGTCCAGCTAAAAAGTTTTGTCGTCTGTTTTCATCTTATGTGTCCATGGTATAAAGTCCGTATCCATCACTAGTTTCTCTTGCTTAATCTGTGTCAATTTAACTATAAATTAACCTCGCAACAATTGAAGACTTTAATCGTCCCTATTCTGAAATTGATGGAAAATAAACATTTCTGGCTTTGTTTCCTTACAGTACCCAAATGACCCTTTGTTCGGCAAAAAACATTACGTATCCTTGTTAGGGTTTGTGTACTAAATAAAAACTAAAATTGTTTGACGGTGGGGAAAACGCTAATGCTCCGTCAGCGTAATTCCGCTTCCGCTGGTGAGTTGAACTCGTACCACCCAACATAAAAGCCCTATCTCGGTTATTTAATTTTGACCCAAAACAATAAATGTTAAATTCCTCTTTAAAATGTGGATGAAGCAAAGATCAGCAGAGTCTCGACAGACGTCCGATAGGCCCTACACTATTAAATAGAATACAATTTGGGTGACAACTTTACGGACTTGATAGAGTAGCCTGTTTAACATTGTATCCAAGTTAAAAAGAAATAAATTGAAAAATATGGTCCCTATTAAAGAGGTTGGGATTTAGGGTTTTTTCAAGCCCTCATTTGCCACTAAATTACAAGAGAGGAAAGAGATATACTGGTTGTTAGTACTTCTTCATTTGTAAGATCCTGGTCCCATATCTTTGGGGACGATCCTAAAACATGGAATTTAAGTAATTAATTCATAGAAAGCAAATTGCCTCGTCAAAGTAAATGTTTTAAAAAATAATAATATAACAATAATAATCTACCTCTGTACAGCCCAGAAAATTGTTTGCCAAGTCGATCACATAAATTTTCCTGAAAATGACAAAAATTTTGAGGAACAAAAAATAATATTTTAGCTTTTCAAAATAATATGTTCCACACATAATTAATAACAAAGAGCAACACATGCGCAGTAAATTGTATGAAATGTAACTAGTATTAAAAAAATATGAACTGTTGTAGGCGAAATGATATGTACTTTTGTATTTGAAAAGTTTATTGCTTAGCAATTTTATAATGTTATAAACAAATTTATTGA